>NC_089497.1:96625930-96930464 GCF_036850765.1 Saccopteryx bilineata
TGATAGTTCATTCTGCAGAATTCCTATCTCTGTATGTTTTATATTTATTGTAGTCAATCCAATCCAAGATTTTCATGGTGGACTTGAAGAATGGAACTGAAGCAGCAGTCATTTTCTACTCATACATACTAGTTATTTTTTGACTCGTGTTGTTGGAATGAAACTATAATCTGCAACTGCCCCACTTTTCCTGGTTCTCCTTCAGTATCACCAACTCCTGGGCCAGGTGTGTGTGTGTTTCTTAACATGATGATGGACACCTTGATTTCTGCAGGAGATCCATACTATTAAAATCAGAATAACTAAACTTACACTTCAGTCAGGCCTCAAGGAGTCCAGTTTGTGTGTTACAGCTTGATCTTTTTCTCTCCAAATTTATATCTACCTTCCCAACTGCTTGTCCTGTGGACTTTAAGCTCCAGCATCAAATCAGATGTAAAGACAATGAGCAGTATGGACACTACCTAACTGAATTATGAAATTATATAAGGTACAATTTGTGTGTATGTTTATATTCCAGTGGTTCTGCTTCTCTGGTTAAACCTTGACCAAGACATATATTATTCAAGTCAACTAACATGAGCACCCAGTCTACTAGTTCACTCATTTAACTAAGAGTGACATATAACCTTCTATGTGTCAGATACTATTCTAAGCATTGAACACACAGGGATACAGCAAGTAACAAGACAGATGTCCCTGTCCTCACAGAATTTGTCCACTGTCAAAAAGATAAAAAATAAATTAACATATAAATAAGAGATCATAAAACTTTTTAGTTAATGTATTAGTTTCTTATTGCTGTTGTAACAGACTCAGTGGCTTAACACAATACAAATTCATTATCTTAAGTTTCTGGTGGCCTTGGCTGGCTGGTTCAGTGCATAAAGCATCAGCCTGGTATATGAATGTCCTGGGTTTGACTCCTGGACAGGGTACAAAAAAGAAGCAACCATCTGCTTCTTTCTGCCTCCCACTCCTCCTTCTCTGCCTCTTCCCCTCTTGCAGCCAGTGGCTCAATTGATTCAAACATAGGCCCTGGATGCTGAGGATAGCTCGGTTGATCTAAGAATGTCAGCCTCAAGTGCTAAAAATAGCTTGATTTGAAGTGCAGAAAAGAAAGGCTCTTAACATAATTTTTGGCAAAAATTTACTTTCTCTAAAACAAAGAGACTTTTAGCAGAACTTACTCTTTCTGAAAGAAACTTCCTATTTCTGGCCTTGGGGTCAGTTTCCCAGAGTGTGACCTCGGACTAGCTTTGCAAAGTAGCAGGTGCTCTCAGAATGTTTCTCCCTGAATTAACCCTACAGATAAACATTGTAAGAAAGCTTGTTACACTGCTTTGTTTTGCTGTTATGCTTTCTCCCCTCTCCATTCCTCAGTCAGTATGTAATTTTCCCTATAAAAGCCACCCCCAAACTGTATTCACCACTGCATTGATTTGAACAACTTAAGTTTCCATGTGGTCCTTGTAGCCAGCTAATTAAAGACTCCTAATTTCTTAATTTGGCTAATTGATTGATTGTGTGGCAAGATGTCTTATCTCTTTGTTCTGATACAATAGATTGATTCAAGCATCTGTTACAAATAGGGGTTGCCAGGTGGATCTCGGTCAAGGCACAGGTTGGAGTCTGTCTTACTATCTCCCCTCTTCTCACTGAAAACAAAAGTTTCTGGAATCCACAATTAATCTTGGCTAAAATTAAGTACCAGCAGGGATTTGGTCCTTCTAGAGTCTAGGGGGGAAACCATTTCTTTGCCTTTTCTTGCTTCTAGAGGCCACCTGCCTTTCCCAGGTTATCCCTCTTTCTCTATCTTCAAAGGGCATCATTCCAACCTCTGCTTCTGTTGTCACATCTCCTCTTTCTGTCTCTCTTTCCCTCTTAAAAGGACCCTTCTGATTACATTGGGTACACTTGAATAATTCAGGATAATCTCTCCATTTCTAGATCCTTAACTTAATCACATCTGCAAAATTCCTTTTTTCGAATAGAAGGTAACATATGCACAGATTCCTGGGCATTATTCAGCCTATCACAGATAATTATTTGTGTTTAGAAAATAAATGAGCAAATCAATTTTATTTATCACAGTCAGAAATATCCTCTCTTAGACAATTTCCTTTGACCAGAAACATGAATGATAAGGAAAACAGTATGCTAATCTAGACAAAAAGACTAGGAAATATGAAGATTCTGAGGTAGAAAATGTTGGATGTGTTCAAGGAAAAGGAAACCACTTTGGATATAACATCTAAACAAGCTATAGTAGGAGCAAACCTCAAAGAGGTATGAGGCCACATCTCATAAGGCCTTATGTTAAGCAACTTGAATTTTATTCAAGGTATAATGGGAAACCAAGGAGGTGGAGGGTTGTAATAAAGTCAGACAGGGAGATACATGAGTTAATATACTTTATAAAGAGAATAAAAAATAGAGTGAAGGGGACTGAAGCAGAGTTTTTCTCTATTCTCTTACCCTGTTTCCTGTTCCTCATAGTCCAATTATTACCTGAGTATTTTATACTTGATTATTTATACTCTAGTAAGGTCTATTGACCAGTAGCACTCATATTACCTGGGAGCCTATTAAAAATACAGAATCTCAGAACATATTCAGACCATATCTGCATTTACTATCCCTAGGTGAGTTACAGGTATAATTTTATGTTGCACAGTTTTAAGAAACATAGAAGTAGTCCTAGAAAGAAAAGACAATGGCCAACTTGTGGGGAAAAAAATCATATTAAGTATATATTTTGAATGCAGAGGCTCAAAAGAATTGCTGGCAAATTGGTTGTAGTTGAGAAGAGGAAAGAGAGAAAAATCTACCTAACATATAAACGTGAGGACTGAGTAATTAGAGTTCTACATGGTTCTATGTGGCTCTATGTACTGAGATGGAAAAGAAAGAGAGAAGGATAAGTTTTGATTTTGGACATGTTATAAGGTGCCTATTAAATATTCAAATAGCAATGTAAGTCATTCAATTAGCCACATTAGGATGGAGCCACCCTTGGGGCATTTGGGAACAAGGGCAAATACTTTATTTCAAGTGACTCATGACAGTTAACAATGAGTAATACTAAGTTTATGAGCAACTGTCAAGAAAAATATCAGGCAAGCAGAACATTTCCCAGGAATTTTTTTTAAATAACACAAGTTATGAGAATCTGGAATGATCGAGTTTCATCCAGGGCAATTAGGTGGTTTAATTTAGGTGTATTTAGATGTTTCTATATCTCATATAACATAACCCATAGAAGATAAGGCTGGCTTGGTTGTGTGAGTCATTAATTGTTTTGCTTTAGACTTATGTATTTAGGTCTAAGATTGTTGCTGATTAATGTAAAGTTTGAAAAAAATGTTGGGACTGGGGATATAAATTTGAAATTGATTCATAATTAATAAAGCTATTAATTCTACAATCCCCCACTTAAAGTTATGGCAGACTGGAAGTCATGATTTTGTGAAAGATGGTACACAGAGATTTAAAAAAATCAAGCCTTGGCCAGTTAATTTAGTTTGTTGGAATGTCATCCTGCTACTCTAAGGTTGTAGGTTTCATCTCCGGTCAGGGCACATTCTGGAATCAACCAATGAATGCATAAATAAGTGGAAACAACAAATCAATGTTTCATCTCCCACCTTCCTCTCTCTCTAAAATCAGTAAATTTAAAAAAAGTTATTTTAAGAAGCCAGGAAATGATTCCAGAAGCACACCACCAGGTAGAGGCAGGAGAGAAGAAGGAAAGCCATTAAACAATTCAGAACAAGTGGCCATGAGGTCATCTGGGATTCTAGAAGGAAAGAGAAGACTCAAGCATATCAAATGTTCTTGAGATGCTAAATAAAATGAGAATAGAGAATGTACCTTTAGATTTGACAATATGAAAGTGACTGATGACCTTAAGTAGAGAAAATCACAGAACAGGAAATGACAGACCTGAGCTCACTGCTACCAAAGGTTTCAATATTACAGCACTCTGTAGAAGAGCCTTTGACTAAGGCAGCAGTTTTTCAATTGGTGTGCCACAAAAAAAATTTTTAAACATGCAATACCTCACTATTTAGTCAGGGGCACTAACTTCTTTTTCTTAGATTATTAAATAAAATATAATGGCATAGGCCCTGGCTGGTTGGCTCAGTGGTAGAGTGTCGGCCTGGCGTGCGGGAGTCCTGGGTTCAATTCCCGGCCAGGGCACACAAGAGAAGCGCCCATCTGCTTCTCCACCCCTCCCCCTCTCCTTCCTCTCTGTCTCTCTCTTCCCCTCCCACAGCCGGGAGACATTGATTTGTTGTTTCCACTTATTTGTTGTTTCCATTGGAGCAGAGTTGGCCTAGGCGCTGAGGATGGCTCTGTGGCCTCTGCCTCAGGTCTTAGAATGTCTCTGGTTGCAGCAGAGCAATGCCTCAGATTGGCAGAGCATCACCCCCTGGTGGGCATGCCGGGTGGATCCCAGTCGGGCTAATGTGGGAGTCTGTCTGGCTGCCTCCCTATTTCCAACTTCAGAAAAATATATATATAAATTTTTCTTACCATCAATAATCTTTATTAAATAATATAACTGCCATTATTATTAATGATTTCTTGCCAGCGTGAGGGCAATTTGTATATCCCATTTTTGAAAAATGCTTTATCTTTTGATGTGAAAAATGAACCAGTGCTTGTTTGATATCTTTTTCATTTTTGAATTTTTTGCCCTTCAAAAAATTTTGTAAGGACAAAAACAAGTGATAGTTGGAATGTGCTAAGTCCGGGGAATATGGTGGATGTGACAGACATGCCTCTGTAGCATTTCTTCCTTGTTGAAATTTGTAAAAATTACAGTGGTGTAAATGAACTTTATCAGTAGCCATGGGTACACTATCGCTTCACACATAAGACTAACATGAATCAACTTTGTTTTAGTTAATTTGCTATGTCAGTATGTATACATTAAGTGATAAAAAGGCCCTGGCCGGTTGGCTCAGTGGTAGAGCGTCAGCCTGGCGTGCAGAAGTCCTGGGTTCGATTCCCGGCCAGGGCACACAGGAGAGGCGCCCATTTGCTTCTCCACCCCTCCCCCTCTCCTTCCTCTCTGTCTCTCTCTTCCCCTCCCGCAGCGAGGCTTCATTGGAGCAAGGATGGCCCGGGCACTGGGGATGGCTCCTTGGCCTCTGCCCCAGGCACTAGAGTGGCTCTGGTTGCAACAGAGCAACACCCCGGAGGGGCAGAGCATCGCCCCCCGGTGGGGAGAGCGTCGCCCCCTGGTGGGCTTGCCAGGTGGATCCCGGTCGGGCGCATGCAGGAGTCTGTCTGACTGTCTCTCCCCGTTTCCAGCTTCAGAAAAAAAAAAAAAAGTGATAAAAATAGAGAGGCACACATGCACCAAATAAACATGTGCTTACGGGTCGAAACTTGTTGTGATAGAAACGGACAGAACTTTCAGGTAGACCTTATATAATGACATAAGCGAACACAACAATAGCTGTCTGGTGTGACTGAATCAAGACTATATCATTTTTTTATTGGCAAATATATATATTCATATATTTAAATATATATATATGTTTTTTGGTGTGGCACAGATTTTTAGTGATGTTTATGTGTGCCATGAGATGAAAAAGGTTGAAAACTGCTGGCCAAAGGCAAAGATGACACAGGTTCAGAAGTGAGCCTATGAGTCAATGTTACACAAATAATTGTAGGTTTTATTTCCTATCACTGAATCCTGGAAAAAAACTGTCAGCATCATGAGTCCCAAGAATATAAATATCTGCATAGCACATCATTTTCCTGATTAGTTAACAAGTTATATCTCTACAAGTAGCTCTAAGCAAACAGAAGGAACAAATCTTGACTGAACTTCTGTACAGTTAAGCCAAGCTATTTAAAAATAATGACCTTTTTACCTTCAAAGGCAATTTGAAATGGAGATTTTTTTTTATAAATACAGGTTCTCCTTTAAGGAGGAATACGTGCCTTCACAATGTTAAACCTTTTCTTTTTCACACTTTTCTATTCTACCCTGTTTGAGTGGAGTGATGAAGGGGAAATCCTATTTGGAGTGAGTTGAAGAGAGAATAGGAAGTGAGGAAGTGAAGAGAGAAAGTATGTATATTGTCTCTGGGAAAGGAAACAGAGAGATAGGGTGGTACCTGGAGGGGAATATAAGATCTCTGAGGTTTTTAACTGATATGGGAGATATTATAGTATGCTGATTAATGATGGAACAATAATGAGGGGAAACTTGTTGATGAAGGAGAAAGCAGGAAAATTGCAGGAGCCAATTAAAGCCAGTGAGAAATGTGCAAGTGAAGGCTTTGGTGGTGGATGAAAGCAAGGACAATGAAGTTGAAAATCATATTTCTCATTAACTGAAGGATTGAAATTCTATTTCTGTATCTTGGTCTCTTGTGAGTTTTATTAGCAGAAAACAGCATCATTAATCTGAACACTTCAAGACACTGACAAGACTGAGTTTCAAGTCTTGAAGGTTGACAGCATCATATGGAACTGTGACAATTTCATGGAGGAAAATATCATCTTGTAGGGGTCCCACCTAGGAAGTCAGATGAATTCCCCCTGGTGACATGCCTTCCCTCTCTGTGAGCTAAATTCGCTCTCTTTAGACCTCAGTTCTCACAAGCATATTTCTTAAATAAGCATACCTTTAGCAAATGATTATATGTGGTTTTTAATTGCTATGTTAAGTCAAAGAGAATGAGAGCAGCTACTTTTCTTTCTTAATACTTGTTGGGTGGGAATTCTGTAAGTGTTAAGATTAGCAAATTAAAACCAAATGGAAAAGAATTTGTCGATAAGATGGTTTCCATGTTTTCATACAACTGCATAGAAAAATATTGCACTACCAGGTGCATTGTCGAACTTAATATATAAACCTTTCATCTGATATTTCATTTTATTACTAATTTCTGTGCTTAATTAGTAGTTGACATATTTTTCAAAATGGAATGAATAGATCTAGGCCAGAATACATTAAAGAATTGCAAATAAGGTTCTGTTTTAGTGGGACTGGGAAAAAAATTGTGGGTGGTAATAATGCTGTTGGTTATGTAAATCAGAAAAGTGCTAGAAGTGAGAGTTGAATCATTTCCATGATGGACAGAAATGGGCTTAGGGTTGATAGGCAATCTAAAAATTACTATTACTTCTCATTATGTCCTTCTAAGCATTTCCATTTGTGTAGAATGGAATTTTAAACATCTTGATCAAGCAAAGAGAATCTACCTCATCTTCTGACACTGATGATCAGCTAGCAGGGCCAGTGGTTGCTCTAACTGGCATCCTGATGCTGTTATGGAACTGCATGAAGCATTGTTCGAGAAGTGGATTGTGACTGGAAATAGCCAGCTAAAATTTAAAGGTAAGCATCATTTTACCACTCATGAGAATGATCAAAAGTTTTACATAGAGTTATGCCTATTAGGGCTGGTATATGGTTTAAGATTCACTCTGATATTTCAGTCTCAAGATGTAAATTGGAATGTCATCAGTCATCTTCAATTCACAGAGTTAGAAGACTTCAGAAACAGTCCAGTTTCAAACTGTTCAAATGCGAAAACAAAAGCCAATAATGGTAATAGAATACTTCCAAGATCACAAGGCAATTGCTGGATATGGAAAACAGTTGTTGTCCTGAGTCACACACCATTGCTCTTTCTATCTCATAATTTTCAGGCAAAAATATGATAGGTAATTCTTTGATATGCAAATTCAAACTCCTACAGTTTTTAAAATAATTTTGGGATAATTTATGTAAAGCACTTGAGCCTTTCTGGCAATAAAGTCACACTAATCACAAAGTAAGTCTGAAAAAAGTGAGGGTGACAACAATTCTCTCAGTCTCTCCAAGTTTTATTTTCCTTACTTGTGAAATATGAAAAATAGGTCCTGGCCAGTTGGCTCAGTGGTAGAGCATTAGCCTGGCCTGTGGAAGTTCCGGGTTTATTTCCTGGCCAGGGCACACAGGAAAAGCACCCATCTGCTTCTCCATTCTTCCCCTCTCTCCTTTCTCTCTTTTCCCCCTCCCACAGCCAAGGCTCCATTGGAGCCAAGTTGGGCAGGGCACTGAGATTGGCTCCATGGCCTCCTCCTCAGGCACTAGAATGGCTCCAGTTGCAGCAGAACAATGCCCCAGATAGACAGAGCATCACCCCCTGGTGGGCTTGCCAGGTGGATCTCTGTCAGGCACATGAGGGAGTCTGTCTCTCTGACTCCTTGCTTCTCACTTCGGAAAAATACAAAAAAAAAATTATATTCACCTTCCAAGCTGGTTAAAAGGATTAACTGGATTATAACTAAAAAAGGTGGAGTTAAGAGTTTGGCATACAGTGATCTGTCAAAAAATGGTGATCGTCATTGTCTTCATTATTCTCTTTGTGCAAAAAAATTTCAAAAGGACAAAGTTTATCAGAGACTCAAAAGCCTGAAAGGAACTTTTAAGAGATATCTATTCATCTCTCTCTCCATTCTGTGTACCAGGGTTAAAATCCTACTTATCTGCCTTTATACTTCTCTCAAGTGATATTATGAAAGAAGATAACACTTCTTAGTGAATCATGATGATTATATAAATAATGTTATTTAATTGTTATGATTATATATTATTTTTTTCCTCATAAGAGACTTCTGCATTTCTAAACCACAGAAGCTGACAGCCTCTAGGGACAGTATCTTAATTAAGGATCATTGCACAGAAATCTTTTCTCTGACTATAAAGAGGGAAAAAGGTTGTTAGGAGGCAGGAGAAATGTATTAGAGGTATGCAAAGAGCAAGGGCCTTTGTGATCTTAAGGGGCTCTTCCTTTTGCCTAAGAAAGCTCTCTGATTACACAGAAAACTGTCACAGAAATATAAAATCCATTTTTAGCACCATGAAAAGCAATCTCTTTTTTTTTCTTTTTTTAATTAAACCAGTGAAATAAGAATATCTCCCCAGTTATAGCTGCCAATTATTTAAGAAGAGGGAAACTCAAGAAAGTTGGTGATAAGTCTCAAATATGAAATGATAAAGTTGCAACCAGAAGTGAGTACAGCTTAGGACTGGCTTTATGGTTCTTCTTAAGACTGGGCTTGAAGAAGTAAGTAAACTCCAACTTTACTAAGTTGGAAGTAGATACCTTGATATGGTTAAGATATTTCCACTTTAAATTAACTGTTGCCAAATATGCAGAAGACAAAAGCCATTATGTCTAATCATCATCAGGTATGAACACCTAATAAATAAAAGAAGGCAATTAAAAAAAAGAATGACTCAAACTCAGAAGAAAGACAAATACTCAAAGATAATACAGATTTTTAAAAAAAATTCTAATACAGATGAGAAAGATATCTAACCAAAAGATAAGATTCAAAAAAAGGAATCATATTCCTGGGATCATACTTAATTAAACTGTAATAGAGGATTATCTGAGAGCCCCTATTAGATTTAGGTCATATGTTTGTATTTGTCATCTGGTCTAAATAGGTATGCTACATTATTAATATAAAAGTGTAAGTTTTTTAATAACTGATGATATAACAAATATTTATGAAATGCCCAGTGTAAGACAGATATCGTGTCTGGCATCAGGGTTACAGAGGAGGGGAAAAAATACACACTCTTTGAATCTAGGAAACCTGAAATCAGTGAGGGAAATGGACATGAGGCAAGACCTATAGCTTGTGCATTAAGTGCATAATGAAAGATTATAGCAGAGTATCTGATTTAGACTGGAGAAGTAAAACTTAAAAACTCCAACCTAAGAGACCAATACCAATTAGTTAATGAAGAGTAGGAAAAGAAACATTTTGAGGAAAGTTAAAACCACTAACGAATCATGAGGACAGTGAGGTTCGTGTTGACCAAGACCATGGACAAGAAGATGTAGATAGAGATGAAGACTAGCACAGGCCATGGGAGGAATGTTTAATGCATCCTAATTGCCACTGAGAGCACCATTGAATAAGTTTAGACAAAGGGAGGGAAACCCCTAGATTTACATTTCAGAATAACTTGGCCAGGTTCAGCATAGAACATAACAGCATAGAATAATATATATGTAGCGACAAGTTAAGGAACTGCTGTGGTCTATGTGAGGTGTGGTCGTGGCTTAGATTAGATGAGAAATGTGGAGGGAAATAGATGCATTCCTACTTGGTAGGCTTGGTGATCAATTAAGATGTAGGATGTGTCTGAGAGTAAGGTGTCTAAATATCTCTTTGGTGTCTGGTTAGAATTACAAAGTAGTGGGCGTTGCCATTTACTAAGATAAAAAAAATACAACATTACAGAGTTGGGAGAGAATGAGGGAAAGAAGAGGAGAAGTTCAGTAGAGGATATGCTTCCTTGTAGACTTTAAAAAGGGAGAAGAAGAAAGAATGGTTTCAGGAGAATAGAAACCGTTCTTTGGGATGAAAATACTTTGACAAAGTATGTCCAATTTTATAACTATACATAAGTTTATATAAACACACACATAAACACATACACATCTCTTTTGTTTTGAAATAAAAGCCACAAATCTCAGAAGGTTTTTTTGGCTAAAAGGAGCAGCATGTCCCCTTAAGGAGTGAAGCTAAACTCTCAGCAACTGATAGTTATCAAAAGGGGACAGAAAATAAAACAGATTAAGAAACTCCAAGTAGGGAGGACCCTCAGGAACAAACAAATAGTGAACAATAATTTTGAGATTTAACAAGAAATAAAAGCAGTTAAAAGTTGGATAGCATATTGATGGAAAACAGAGGCATCAAAGAAAGAAAGAAATTAACAAACACTCAGTTTTCAAATATGGTACCTGGATCAGGTGTGTACGCGGGGAGAACTTTTTGTGATTAGTCTTGAAACAATAATGTGGCAACAAGGCACAAATTAGCATAAAACAAAGGAATGTTGGACACACTGAAGAGCTGCTCATTAAGTCCCGAGAGCCATGGCAGAACAGCTGAGGTCTCCCATGGGGGCTATGCAAGTGAGGGTTATCACCAGTTCCAGAATGAGGAAGCTCTGGAAATACTGGTAAGTTTCAGGAATGATTGTCTGTCTTTATCAAGTTCTGTATAAAAGTACGCCTAGTGACACACGTATAGAGTATGGATTCAATCAATCTCAACAAAACCTTTGTCTTAATAAACTCCAAAATTAAAGATTCCTGCAGTTGCTATTTTTAAAGATGTCAACTGAGCAGATACTACCTAATTGTTTCAATCAAGATTTGAGTGCAAAGAGGAAAAATCCCTATATACGGCAGCCTTTACAGAACACAACCCTCACAGTGCTAACAGGCAGTCCTGTGTTTCTACCTGCTAGTGTGGCACAAGAAGCTGCAGCATCATAAACTCTTTAGAGCCTTACAATCCCTCCACTTCCTGAGTTTTCACCTGAACGCATCTGTAATGAAATTCTTTCTTTTGACTTCAGGAGAAATGGCTATGCTTTTCTCTGTGAAGTAACTTAAATTTTTTTGTGTCCAGTCTATATGTTTATTTACTAATCTCTTGCATCCTTTCTTCATAAGTTCCTGTCTTGGAACTCATTAATCATTTTTATTATTCTTCTCTAATCTATTCTCATATACTCCCTCTGCTCCTCACAGTTGTGGAGCCCAAACTTAGACTCATTAGTAAGTAGTTAGACAATGCCAACTCTAATGACGTGAAATCCTCATAAATCCTGAACATGTGAGATGGACAATTTATGAAAAAGTCACACAATGCCAGGATATCTGGAAAGGTCTTCATGTGCTATTGTATCCCAGCTGAAAATAAGTATGTAAGCTAAAATTTTTGCAAACAACCAAATTCCAAATCACATACCTGAGATTCTAAGCTACTGATCACCACCACACTCCTGCCAGCACATACATATACCACCACCATTCTGTTTATTTTTGTCTAATCTCTGAAAATATAAGACTTCAGTTGGATAGGCAAGATAACATCAGCAATAACTAGGGACTGGAACTAACCCAGAGAGGTCAAGGCTGAGCAGATGCAGTGTAAACCACAGAGAACCTGCCAGTGGGGAGAGGAGAGCTTCTCCTGATTAAATAAGAGTGTGAAGCTGGAACCAGACGTCTGGGTCTGAACTCTGACTGCACCACTTACCAGTTGTTTGACATTTGTCAAGTTCCTCAACCTCTTAGCCTCAGGTTCATTATCTGAGAAATAAGGCCAGTGATAGTACACAAATTATAGAGTTTTACAATTAAATGAGTTAAATATTTGCGAATGTTCACTAGATCTGAAACATACTCATGTTACAAACTTACATATTCATACTTTCTGAATAAATAACTACAAGAAGTATTTATTAACTTGATTAAAGTAAACATTGCTAGGGTAATTTAGAACATCTTTGCAGTTGAATCATTGGAAGAAATTCCAGGTGACTGTCAATTCTCCAATAAGTGTGTCAATTTTTGACCAACATAGTAGCCATTCCATTGCCATTGAGTTTGCAGTTAATGTAAAGCAATTCAAGATACACACTAGGCAATTAGGGTAAATAACAAGCATATACAACAGAGAAAAATGACAAACTCACCAGCTCATGTCCTGTGAATTAGCATTTCTGACAGCAAGAAATAGCACTGCTTTAACCTGCATCTTCATTGAAGTCATCTAATTTTTACCAGGAGCTAAAAGCAAAGTTGAATATCCATAAGCATTTGAAATTTCAAGTTTTTCACAGAATGTTATATTTTATAGAGAAAACACAGGCTCATTCAATTCTTACATATAAATAGTAAGAGAGAAAACATTTCTCATTTAAGCCCATAAATGTTAACCCTGAAATTAGTAGTATATATCAAAGCAGATATTCATAAATTTTCTATTCAGACTCTGCTAAAATTACCAATGTTTCTTTATAGACCTTACCATTTAAAGTTAAAATTTTACTTTCTATTTCATTGAAAAGTCATAGCAATAATGAAAGAGGCTCAAACAAATAAGTGTATACTGTATAATTCCATTTACATAAAACTCTAGAAAATGCAAACTAATCTATAATAACAAAAAACAAGTCAGTGGTTGTGTGGGGATGGGGCAGGAAGGACAGAGAACCACAAAGAGTCAATAAGAAATTTAAGATGGTGAAAATAATCTGTATTTGTATTGTGGTGGTAGTTTTATATAGTACATCACTGTCAGAACAAACAAAATTGCAAAATTTAAATGCTACAACTTATTATAAATTATATCTCAATAAAGTCAACTTGAATAATAAATGTCATAAAAAATGTTTAGAACCACACACAAAAGATAAATGAAACTGATCAATAAATGTTTCCAGCTAAAGTTCAAGTTCAGTTATATTCAACTATATAAACACAGATATACATTTTTTACCAGCACAAATTAAATTAAAACTAACATCCTAAAAAGGATTGTAAAACAAGAATGTCATATAAGAGAAAATAAAATTCTGGGTTTTTTTTAAAGTAAACCTAACACTAAGGGGAATATAACAAGGAAACAAAGACAAGTTATAGGTGCCCATTTCTGCAGAAATAAAATGCTCTAGTGCAGGCAGCGTTGTCAGAAATATTATTGTTACTGATAGTTCAACCTGAAGTTTTATGGAATCAGATGTTGAAACTCTTCTCAAAACTGTTAATGAAACCAACATAAAGGATACTTGCTGAGTACTTTTCTTGTACTTCATAAAATTCTTTATCCCACATCAAATTTTTAGAATCTGCATTATAATTAATTATGCCTACAGAATGTTGGCACATGCAAGAGGTCACAGAGATGCCTTTATAACTCACATGAAACACCATCAGAGGATTCCAATATACTCTCTTATTACAATGTACCACAAGCTTGATAAAATAATCAGATCACTGGATTAAAACTAAATTTCTTTCCTCATTTGACTAGTACAGCCTGATTCACAAACTCAGTCTAATTATGGCTATATTTCTCTATTGCCTTTCAATCCAATACTCAATTCATGATATACCAAGTAGTAATAAGTCTATTATTTTTTTAATTGAAGTTTCTCCCCCCCCATCTAAATTATTCAAAAGCAAAAGAATGGTTTGAACAGTCTAGGACTAAGGCAGGGGGTGTGCAATCCAGAAGAGCACAGGGTCTCCAAGTGTCCACCATTGCCATTGTTTCTTGCTACCACCCAGGGTCACACCACAGTGCAATTGGCAATTGTGTTTTGCTTGTCCAGTTCATTTGTAAACACATAGTTCCTTGGGGATGATCAACCCTTCTCAGGCTTGGGCTTTCTTTGGAGTTGACACCATTATGCTCAGGCATTGTTCTCCACAACACAAGCCTGTGCCACAGTGACAAAGTCTAATGGGCTTTCATCATTAGCCACATTCTCTGCCCAAAGCCACCTCCTTCGTTCACGTCAACACTCTCATTTGATGCCTGAAGGCATCAACCTAGAATCTGTTGCAAGAGATTTTACTCAAGACAGTTTTATTTCTGGAGCCTCATTGTCTTTCTTTGCATCTGAGCCTTGTCCAAAGTAACTCTGGTCCAACCATAAAAGGTTTTTCTAGCTTCATATCCTGGGGAAAAAAAGTTAGGATACTGGTCCCTTTCTTTCCAGAGGACTCAATGATTCTGATGCAGAATGGTTCATCTCCTTTTCAAAATCTTTCCATACAAGAAGTTTCAAGGGAAGAATAGCCTTGAAACAGGTAAAAAAAATCTTACTAAACCCTAAACACAAGAAACAATTGCTGCTAATGACCTATTCATCTTGCCTTGGCAGACACCATTTCCAGGCACACCTACCTTCCCTCCAACTGCAAGAAACTTGCCTGATGTCTTTCTCTGGATGCCTGCATGTACTCTGTCCATTCAACAGACAAAACAGAAGTGCTTGGGAGTGGCTGTGCTCTTGGAACAGCCAACAGTTCCTAGGTGTGTAACCAGCAGACACTCCAGTTCTTCAACATGGCCCTTCTTCCATTCTGACCATCCACTCCCTTCCTTAATCATTAAGTACTTAGAATATCAGATTCTGGGCAATATCGGACTGCATTAAGAACAAAGTTTCAGGTTTATTGACCACAGAAACAGTTTCAGCCTAGCTAAAGATAACATCTGGACTTCAGTTGTGTTTCAGCCCCATGCCCAAGCAAGCAGAACAACCCTACAAACTACACCCTCATGAAATGAGAGAACAATCCCAAGGCTGGCATCAGGACCTGATGCAATAATCAACTGCTCCCTATCTCAGCCCCAGCCAATCATTAGAGCCATGATCTCAACTCCTTTAGCCACCATGATTAATTATTTATTCCCTATATAACTCATACCATGGAAGCCATCAGCGAGTCAGGTCTTTGAGCATTTAGTCACCTGTGACTTCAGGCTGGCATCATTTCCTCAACTAATAAACTTTGACTTTCTTGGCTAAAATCTCTTGTACACATTTGATTGGGCTTTGATGTGCACAGGTAAATAACTTTTTTAGTCTAGTAACAGGTAGGGCTTGTTGGATGCTTAACACAGGTTCCTGGCCCCACAAGTAGGGTACTTGAAGAAATGTTCTACCATGTTCCCAGCACTCGCCCAAAGAACCGGGCTACCTTTGCCTACAATGCCCATTTGCTTGAGAAATTCCTTTCACTTCCTTCCCTTATTTAGTCCTTTCCACAGTCCCTACCAGTGCTTCCTGAGACCCTCTCCCAATAAACTGCCTGCACTTGAACCCTTCTCTCAGAATCTACTTCTAGGAGAACACAAACTGAGACACTCACTAGTTAAGCAAAACCAAGAGGGCCAAGGCTGAAGAGCTCTCAGGAAAGGTATCAGACATACAATCTCAGAACATGCAGGTCTTTCAGGCCATAAGGGCACAAAAATCAAAGCAGAGACATCTAAGGAAGGAAAGCCAAGCATGTGGTCAGCAAGCTCTGATCATAATTGAAGAAGTTAAGAGAACAACAGAGCACAGAGGAGGCATTAAGGAAAGAATTTGTTCAGAAAAGATAAGGGCTGTTAGTACTATTCCCAGCTACCAGGCAAAAGAAAGCCCTAGGGAAAGTGCAAAGGTTCCTTAATCCTGAATTTACACTTTTCAGAGCACCAGTAATGAGACACCTTCACAAGCCAGAGGAAGAGCTGCAGCCATGTATATAATTGCATTACTTCTCTATATTACCAAAGTTTGCTCGTTCACATTGTCCCCAGGGACCTCTGAAAATAAATCTTTCCTGTAAATTAAATTGATTATTTGTCCTAAGCATAGTCTAGGGTATTCAAAAAAATTAAACCATACATATGTATGGTTTAGGTGGTTACCTCTCTATAAAAACAAATAAACCTTAAATAACAGCAATTGTACTCATTTGTCTTTTACAGAAGATTATATATAGTTATTTAATCTGTGGAGCCATTTTGTAAGGTAGATAAGAGATATTGTCTCTTCCATTCTTGGTATTTGCATATATAAATGCATAAGTTTGTAGCATATATATGTATATATTAGATATAGATTATGTCTATAAATATGTATAAAAATAAAACAAAATACTTTCAACCCTTTTTAAGTATTTTTAAACAGACTATACATGTTCTTATTCTTAACACATTTTTTTCAAAGTTGTTTCAGTCAATACTTTTAATAGTTGTAAAAACTGGGAATCAAATTCTAAAGGAAATTTGTTCTTTTATGTTACTTTTCACTATTTTGTGTCAAAGCCTTGAATTCACTTCTTAGATAAAATATATTATTTAAAATGGGAATAGCAAATATTAAAGTTTGTTGATATAGAAGTTTCTCTTCCATATTGACAATTTGATGCAAGAAGCATATAGATGTGTTTAAGGAAAAATCCTTAAAATTTATGGGTTAGAAATTAATTAAATTTTTCTCTAGGAAGCCAGAGTTATCTGCCCCAAATTGAAAGGAATAGAATCTCTATTTTAGGAAAGGAAATAATGGAATTATTAATTTCAAAAAGTGACTGAGATGAAATAATTTCTTTTAATTTTATTCAAGCATTTTCTGCTAATGTGACGAATAACTTCTAAATACAAGTGTGGAAAACAGCCAAATGAGGAACGATAGGATTCTGGACAATGCAGACGTCTTCTTTTCTTACCAAAGCCAAATTTCAGATTAGGCATTTTGAAAGATGGCTTATGAAAGGGTAGCTGTACTTACCTTCTCTAAAGTAACATCCATCATTTATTTCTCTGAACTTGGCACATGTTATTTTCCCAGGAAAGACATGCAAAGAATTAATTTCTCACTTATTTAGATAACCACTCTAATTGTCTTGAACTTTCTTAGCCAAATGGAGAAATCATTTTCCTAGCCCTAAAATAAAACAGTAGCTTCTCCCACTCCCAGGAGAAAATTAATTCGGACCACAATAAGGTTGCACTTGAGTTCAAGGGAATGTATGAGTTAATTAGTATGAGAAGAAAACTCTTTATTTAGAGAAGAAAGATGGCAGCAGAGTAGGCTGACGTTCGAACTGCCATTTCCCAGGACCAAATTGGACTACAACTTAATTTAAGAACAATCATCTTGAAAAAATAACTTTGGACCAAACTAAGAGGATTCTATAACCAAGGATCACAGTAGAAGCCATACCAAGATGGTAGGAATGGTAGAGACACAGAAAGGGCTGCCCCATTCCCAGGAGTGAGTGGTGGGTGGGAGGAATTCACACAATGGGGTGGGAGCCTGAGAGGTGTGAGTCCTCAGATCCAGGATCAGAGCCTAGAAGAGGCACCCAGATAGTATTTAGCTATGAAAAGAGTCAGGTTTCTGTCCATGAGAAAGAGACACATCTCTTGGACACAGATTCCGTTTTAAAGGGCCCATGCAGAAAACCTCATTCACAGACACTTACCTGGGGCTCTGACAGGGGAGAGCTGAGAGGACTGGAGTTGCAGGAGGAGAGTGTAAAGTTGAAGGCCCAGGGAGAGACACTGGGGAGGATGATCACTGAAACCCCTGTGTTGAATCATACTCCAATACTGTAGCTGCCACCTTTATTGGGTGGAGCAATCCCCTCAGAGTGGAATAAACCTGGGGAAAAGAAGCTTCCCCACCCTTGAGAGTATCTCCTACCCCAGACATGGTGATGGGTCATTCTGAGAGGCCATGAAGCACAGGGCGTGTCAGTGACTCAGTTTTCTGGGGTTGAGACTGGACCTCCCCCACCACTCTCCTGAGTCTATAACTGATGCTTCCACCTCACCATAGACTCAGTTAAAACTGTCCAGAGAGCAGGCAGACCAGAGAGCAGGGTGAGTCTCACAGGCCACACCCATCAACTCCTGGGGTCACACCCTAATGAAGTCTGTGAAAAAAATCTGGACAGACTGACACTTGGGGCCCAGGAGGTTGGGCCACACCCACCACCCTTCCTAATCTCTAAATTGCCACAGGCTCTAGACTCTAGCAAAGGCTTTTTCAGCAGCTGAGCCTAACAAGCAGCCATCAGACAGATGCTGCAAGAGATGAGACTTAGGGAAACTTGGCTGTTTGAGCAGACTTTCCCCAGGACCAGTGTGGGTAAAAATAAGCCTAGGAGTGCAGCTAGGTATTTCCATGTATACCTGGGCCTACCAGAGGCAGCCACAAACTCTTAATTTCTTGTAGCTCCAAGAAAGATGCTGAGGGCAGTCACAGGCAGTCTCTCCCACTGGTCTACATTAGGCTCCTGCTAGGAAGGCCCAGGGATGCAAAAGGTTGTTAGTTCCTTTCAGTTCAGGAACTAACAATCCTTGGTAGAGTGGGATCCTAAGGAAAAGCACCTCACACATAGCCCAGCTGAGGCGAGTACCACTCTGTGTGATCAGCAACAGCACAGCAGTTTATGTGCATTGGAGAGAGTGGAGCCTCACAGCCAGCCTAGGCACTGGATATTCTGTCCAGCTAGGCTAGATTTCACAGGGGGAAGGGAGAGAGCCTTGGAGCATAGACATTTAAAGAGTAGGTCTCTGTGAGTCTATTGTTGGATCTGGCCAAGGGCTTAGCCCCATTGTGAGGGGTACAGTCAGCCCCAGAAGAGGACACTCTCAGTCTTCCTCCCTGAAACCAGGGTCCCAACATCTGAAAGAGCTTCTGCAGAGGGGACTGTAGGCCACACTTCGTCTGAAACTACTGCTGACCTTGTTGAGGAGAAAGAAAATTTGAGTATCCAGCAGTGCCTAAGGGATCAAGCTCTGGAGTAGAGGACACATACCCTGTACCTAGCTCCTGACCAAGAGACGCATGAAGTAGGGGGTCCCACAAATGTTATTTTCACAACCTCAGCTGCCCTAACCTACCAAGTATGCAACTTGTAGAGTGGTTGGTTGGGTGAGGACAATCTGAGTCTTACAACAGAAGACTTACAACAGAAGACTCTGTGGGAATACCAGGCAACTGTAAGAGGAGGAGAAGCTGAGAGGTGGAGAAAAATCTTACAGAGCTTGGGGCTTTTACAAAGCTGTTGTCATCTCAAAGCAGGGGGAAGTGGACCCTTATACAAAGGTTGGTCCCTTTCACATTATCCAGACACAGAAAACACAGATACAAACATTGAAAAGTGCAGTAGCTGCACACTGGTAGCACAGAGTGCATTACAAATAAGAGCTGGTGCCAACCCAGGAAGAACTAGAGCCAACACTACAGATAGTGGGTAGTAGACAGCACCAACCCTAGACTCAACTACCTACATAAGCACCACACACAAAGGTGGAATCTAGCAGGCACCAGACACTGTGGAGAATAAATACATCCAACAGGACAAACATTGCACAGTGTGTAATGTACATAATTAAGGTAGACCCATAGAACCAGCCAACCTGAAGGGATAAACATATCCACAGAAAGACCAACTGCATCTAATACTCACATACAGCAAGAGCAAAAATAGTACCCTCAAGAAGCATTTCTAGAACAACAATAACAACAACAAAAGTGGCCTGGAGGACAGTACCACCAAGCCTAACTTCTTCATAAAGATCGCACAAAAATTTCAAAATCAGACAGTGCTACCTAATACACAGACAAAACGGGCAGACAGAGAAATGCACCCAAATGAATCAACAAGAGAAACCCCCAGAAAAAGAACTGAATGAGATGGAAGTAAACAAAATACAAGATGCAGAGTTTAAAACAATGATTTTTACGATGCTCAAGGATCTTAGAGCACAGTGGATGGACATAATGAGCACCTGAATAAAGAGATAGCAAACATCAAAAAGGACATTGAAATTATAAAAAGGAACCAGTCAGAAATGACAAATACAATATCAGAAATAAGGACTACACTATAAAAAATTAATAGACTGGATAAAACATAGGATCAAATCAGCGATATAGAGTACAAGATAAACAAAAGCATGAAAGCAAAGCAGCAAAAAGAAAAGAGGCTAAAAAGGCTGGGAAAACTAGAAGAGAGCTCTGTGACAACATAAAGAGAAACAACATCTATGTCATAGGGATTCCTGAAGAAGAAGAGAACAAACAAGGAAAAGAGAACCTGCTAGAAGGAATCATAGCTGAAAATTTTCCTAAATTGCTGAAGAAAAAAGTAATACAAGTTCAAGAAGCACAAAGAAATTCATTGAAGAGGTACTCAAGGACGCCTACAGCAAGACACACCATAATTAAAGTGTCAACGTTAAAAGACAAAGAAAGAACACTAAAACCTGCAAGAAAAAAAATAGTTAATTACCTACAGAGGAGCACCCATAAGGATGACATCTGACTTATCAACAGAAACATTTGAGGCCAGAAGGGATTGGCAAGAAATATTCAAAGTGACACAAAGCAAAAACCTACAACCAAGACTTTTTTATTCAGCAAGGCTATCATTTAAAATTGAAGGAGATCCTGACCAGGTGGTGGCGCAGTGGATAGAGCGTCGGACTGGGATGCGGAAGGACCCAGGTTTGAGACCCCGAGGTCACGAGCTTGAGCACAGGCTCATCTTGTTTAAGCAAAAGCTCACCAGCTTGGACCCAAGGTCGCTGGCTCCAGCAAGGGGTTACTTGGTCTGCTGAAGGCCAACGGTCAAGGCACATATGAGAAAGCAATCAATGAACAACTAAGGTGTCGCAATGCACAACAAAAACTGATGATTGATGCTTCTCATCTCTCTCCATTCCTGTCTGTCTGTCTCTGTCTATCCCTCTCTCTGATTCTCTGTCTCTGTAAAAAAATTAAAAAAAATTGAAGGAGAAATAAAAAGCTTCCCAGAGCCCCCCCCCCAAAAAAAACCCTCAAGAATTTCATTACAACCAAACCAGTACTGCAAGAAATTTTAAGGAGCCTGCTATAAAAAGAGTAAAGAATATAAAACCTAGAAAAAGAGGATTGTAAATTTAAAAAATAAAATGGCAATAAACAACTACATAACAATAATAACCTTAAATGTAAATGGATTAAATGCTCCAACCAAAAGACATTGGGTAGCTGCATGGATAAGAAAACAGGACCCATACATAATTTGTCTACAAGAGACCCACCTCATAACAAAAGACACACATAGAATAAAAGTGAAGGGATGAAAAAAATATTTCATGCACATGAAAATGAAAAAAAAAAAAAAGATGGGGTACCAATACTTATATCTAACAAAATAAACTTTTAAACAGAGGCTATAGTAAGAGATAAAGAAGGTCACTACATAATGATAAAGGGAGCAATCTAACAGGAGGATATAACCATTATAAATATCTATGCACCTAATATAGAAGCAGCTACATATAAAAAGCAGATTTTGATGGACATAAAGGGCCAGATCAAAACCAATACTATAATAGTAGAGGATTTTAAAACTCCACTAACATCAATGGGTAGATCGTCCACACAGAAAATTAACAAAGAAACAGTGGCCTTAAATGACACACTAAATCAACTGGATTTAATAGTTAACTTTAGAACCTTTCAACCCAAAGCACCAGAATATGCATCCTTTTCAAGTGCTCATGGTATATTCTCCAAAATAAACCACATGTTAGGACACAAAACAAGTCTCAATAAATTTAAGAACTTTGATATCAAGCACCTTCTCTGATCACAATGGCATCAAACTAGAAATCAACTACAATAAAAAACTCAAAAACATTCAAACACTTGGAGGCTAAATAGCATGTTATTAAATATCAACTGGATTAACAACAAAATAAAGGAAGAAATAAAAATTTTTCTTGAAACAAATGAAAATGAACATACAATAACTCAAAATATATGGGAAACAGCAAAAGCAGTCCTGAGAGGGAAGTTCATACCATTACAGACATATCTTTAAAAAAAAAAAAAAAGCTCAAATAAACAACTTAACACTGCATCTAAAAGAACTAGAAAAATAACAACAAATAAAGCCCAGAAAAAGTAGAAGAAAAGAAATAATAAAGATTAGAGTGGAAATCAATGACATAGAGGCTAAAAAAACAATAGAGAGGATCAATGAAACCAAGAGCTGGTTCTCTAAAAAGGTAAACAAGATGGATAAAACTTTAACCAGACTCATGAAGAAAAAAAAGAGAGGACTCAAATACATAAAATTAGAAATGAAAGTGGAGAAGTAACAACTGACACCACAGAAATACTTAGGATTGTAAGAAAATACTCTGAAGATCTGTATGTCAAAGTTGGACAACCTAGGTGAAATGGATAAATTCCTGGAAATATATGATCTTCCAAAACTAAATCCAGAAAACCCAAACAGACCAATTACAACAAGTGAAATAGAAACAGTTATCAAAAAATTTCAGCAAAAAATTTCAACCTAAACCAGATGGTTTCACAGGTGAATTTTACCAAATATTCAAAGAAGAACTAACAAATATCCTTCACAGGCTATTTCAAAAAATTTAAGAGGAGGAAAGACTTCAAAGCTCCTTTTATGAGGTGAGCATAATCTTCATTCCAAAGCCAGATAAAGACACTACAAGAAGGAAAACTATAGGCAATAGTTTAGATGAATTTAGATGCTAAAATTCTCAAAAAAAAAAAATATTAAGAAACTGAATCCAGCAATACATGAAAAAAATCATGCATCATGATCAAGTGGGTAGGCAAGGCTTCTACAATATTTTCAAATCAATAAATATGATTCATCACATAAACAAAAAAAGAAGAAAAATCACATGATAATATCAATAGATGCAGAAAAAGCATTCTATAAAATCCAGCACACATTTATAATCAAAACACTCAGCAAAGTGGGAATACAGGGAACATACCTCAACATGATAAATAAAGGCCAGCTATGACAACCCACAAGTCAACACCATAATCAATGGGCAAAAATAAAAAGCAATCCCTTAAGATCAGGAACAAGGCAGGGGTACCCCCTTTCACCACTCTTATTCAACATAGTTCTGGAAATCCTAGCCACAGCAATCAGACAAGAAGAAGAAATAAAAAACCTCTAAATTAGAAAAGAAGTAAAACTATTATTATTTACTTATAACATGAAACTGTACAAAAATATTCTAAAGTCTATCAGTCAAAAAAATACTAGACATGATAAATAAATTTAGCAAGGTGGCAGGATATAAAATTAATATTCAGAAATCAGTGGCATTTTCATACACGAACAATGAACTCTCTGAAAGAGAAGTTAAGAAAACAATCTGCTTCACTATTGCAACAACAAAAAAATAAAGTATCTAGGAGTAAATTTAACCAAGGAGATAAACGACTTGTACTCAAGAAATTATAAAACATTGATAAAAGAAATAAAGGAAGATACAAACAAGTAGAAGCATATATTGTGTTCATGGACAGGAAGAATAAACATCATTATAATGTCTATATTACCCAAAGCAATCTATAAATTTAAGTCAATTTCTTTTAAAATACCATAGGCATACTTCAAAGATATAGAACACATATTCCAAAAATGTATATGGAATCAAAAAGAACATGAATAGCCTCAGCAATCCTGAAAATGAAGAATAAAGTGGGAAGTATCACACTTCTCGCTATCAAGTTATACTACAAGGCCATTGTACTCAGAACAGCTTGTTACTGGCATAAGAACAGGTATACAGATCACTGGAACAGAACAGAGAACCCAGAAAGAAACCCACGCCTTAATGGTCAATTGATATTTGACAAAGGAGTTAAGAGCATTCAATGGTGTAAAGATAGTCTCTTTACTAAATGGTGTTGGAAAAATTGGACAAGTACATGCAAAAAAAATTAAACTAGAGCACCAACTTACACCATTCACAAAAATAAACTCAAAATGAATAAAAGACTTAAATGTAAGTCATGAGGCCCTGGCCGGTTGGCTCAGCGGTGGAGCATTGGCCTGGCATGTGGGGGACCCTGGTTCGATTCCCGGCCAGGGCACATGGGAGAAGCGCCCATTTGCTTCTCCACCCCCCCTTCCTCTCTGTCTCTCTCTTCCCCTCCCACAGCCAGGGCTCCATTGGAGCAGAGATGGCCCGGGCGCTGGGGATGGCTCCTTGGCCTCTGCCCCAGGCGCTGGAGTGGCTCTGGCCACAGCGGAGCGATGCCCTGAAGGGGCAGAGCATGGCCCCCTGGTGGGCAGAGCATCACCCTTGGTGGGCGTGCCGGGTGGATCCCGGTCGGGCGAATGCGGGAGTCTGTCTGACTGTCTCTCCCCATTTCCAGCTTCAGAAAAAAAAAATACAAAAAACAAAATGTAAGTCATGAAATCATAAACATCTTGGAAGAAAACATAATCAGTAAACTCTCCAATATCTCTCGTAGCAATATTTTTGCTGATTTATTTCTACTGGCAAGTGTAATAAAGGACAGGATGAACAAATGGGACTATATTAAACTAAAAAGCTTTTGCACAGCTAAAGACACCATGAACAAAATAAAAAGACAAGCCATACAAGGGGAAAACATATTCGTCAATACATTTGATAAGGGGTTAATAACCAAACTTTATAAAGAAGTTGTAAAACTCAACACCAGGAAGATAGACAATCCAATTAATAAATAGAAAAAATAACTGAATAGACACACTTCTCCAAAAAGGACATATAAATGGCTAACAGGTATATGAAAAAGTGCTCAACATCACTAATCATCAGAGGAATGCAAATTAAAACCACAATGAGATATCACCTCATACTAGTCAAAGTGGTGCTCATGAACAAAACAACACAGAATAAGTGCTGGTGAGGGTGTGGAGAAAAGGGAACCCTTCTGCACTGGTGGTGGGAATGCAGACTTTTACAGCCACTGTGGAGAACTGTATGGAGTTTCCTCAAAAAATTAAAAATGGAACTGCCTCTTGACCCAGCTATTCCACCATTAGGAATATATCCCAAGAACACTATATCACTGACTCAAAAGAAGATATGCACTCCCATGTTTATGGCAGCATTGTTCACAATAGCTAAGATCTGGAAACAGCCCAAGTCTGTCAGTGGATGAGAAAATTTAAAAGCAGTCCTACATATGCACATGGAATACTATACAGTCATGAAAAAGAAGAAAATCTTGCCTTTTGCAACAGCATGGATGGACCCAGAGATTATTATGTTAAGTGAAATAAGCCTGGTTGAGAAAGAATAATATAATATGATCTCACTTATATGTAGAATCTAATGAACAAAGTGAACTGAGGAATGGAATACAGGTAGAGATGGGGTCACAGGGAGCAGAGGGACAGCTGTCAGAGAGAAGAGGTATGAGGGGATGCAATCAGAGAAGGTAAAACAATTAGTGAAACTATATATATATAACACAGAATATAGATAACAGGACAGCAAATCCTAGAGGGAAGGGAGGAGGGACTTAGGGGAGAGGGGTAAAAGGAGTATAAAAAGTGATACCAGGGGTGGGTGGTGAGGGAGTTATATTCAGTGGGATGCTTGAATCCATGTAAACACAATAAATTAAAAATTAATAAAAAATTTAAAAAAGAAAGAAAAATTATTTTTCTTATTCACATATCTTTTGTCTCGGTTCTTCCAAGCAACAACTACTTTTGTTCAAGCACATTTGCCACAGAGAAGAGTAGCATTGCATCTCAAAGAAACTTTTATATGTTTGATTTAATAACTTTCTCAAGACATAACTCATAATTTGAATTCTCACCCAGTCGAAACTTAAATTACACTTAAAATCCTTTTCCAATAACTCAATAATGGAACTTAACAGAAGTCCTTCAGTCTTCTCTGACAAGACTGGCCCAACCTCATTAAAGCAATCAAATCCTAGAGTTTTGTGTTTTGTTTTGTTTTTAATATTTTCAGTCCCCAGAAACAAAGAAATTAAGACTGAAGAGAAGGCATAAAAAAATCAAGCAAGAAATTCAGTATATTCTCTGAATGGCTTCAGCAAATTTCCAATATAGTACCTAATTTCCAAATAATGCCTCAAATACAGAGGACTCCCAAGAGGTTTCATCTCTGAAAGCTATGGACAAAACTCAAATATTGTAAACCTAAACCATCTCCATGTTATGTAATTTCAGAGTACCTGAAAAATCAACTTTTGGGTACAGTACCTGAGTGAGAGTAGTCCTGTATGACCTCAAAACCTCCAATGTGGCTCTAAACCAGGGTGAGTCAGTGGTTCTTCCTCCACCGAGAACTTGCACCCTGTTCTGTGTACTACTTGTGCTATTTATTAGCTCAATCCAGGATTACACAAATTCCAGGTGAGTTGGTGTGTACATTAATTATTACTTACCTCAACCATCCGAAGTTCAGCTGCTCCTTAGTGAAGCCAGGATAATTCTATAGAAAATAATGTTTCCTTAATAAAATTTAAGAAACACTGGGCTCTTTATAGCCAGTTATTCATTACTGGTCCTACATAAAGCAACAGAGTACAAAGTTAATTCCTAATATTTGCTGGAATTAGCTAAAGAGGTTTGAAAACTCTTAATGCAGGCTGACCTGTGGTTGCATCAACCTGGAATGCTGAGGTCACCGGTTCAAAACCCTGGGCTTGCCTGGTCAAGACACATATGGAAGTTGATGCTTCCTGCTCCCTCCTTCTCTCTCTCTCTCTCTATCCTCTCTAAAATAAATAAATATATATTTTTTAAATCTAGAAAATTCTCAATGTTCAGATCCCTTCTACCTCAATCAAAATAGAATGTTTGAGTGGAGCGTGGGAGCCAAGAATGAGGAATTTTTAAAGAGCTACAGGTGCAGCAAACTGGGGAAACAATGAAGTAAAATTTTAAAGGAAATTAATGGCAGAAGCACAGACAAGGACTAAGGGGAAAACAGAACAAGGTTACCCTATATAGAAACCATAAACCCAAATATTTGGATATATTTTCCTTTGAAAAGGAGTGTGAACATGCATTAAGAATATAAGGCACACAGGAGTGTCCCCATATACCAGTGAAAGCTAAATGGACTTTTATAATGCTGCAGGAGTTGACTGTAAACACATAGCACTTGGGTATACATTTGATAGTGTATCAAAATGCTACAAGAGATTCAAAGGGATTGACTGGTATATCAATAAGTGAATAACCTAGAATAAATGACCTTGCATACTTTAAGTATTTAGTTCAAAAAGTAGCAGCAGCCACTAAGAACAACTGATATTGTTTGCTCCTGCCCTGTGCACCCCTGCCCTACTCACCCTGCAAAGAAACATTCTTTGAGACCTTGGACTCACTGCACACTGCAATCAAAAGATTAATTTCCAGATATAACCAGAGATGATGCTACTTTTCAGAGAATAGTGGGAGGAAACAGGAAGAGAATTGCACCCGGAGAAATATGTTTTCCAATTTGGGAACTACTTTAAAATCTGTCTCCTCTCTATACAAGGAAACACAAGAAGTATAGTGAACATCAAGACCAAGTAAACCAAGTAGCATAATCAACCATCTTATTTCAGGGTGCAACAAATACTGAGGTTATGGAGAAGAAACAGAAAGCTGAAAAAAATCACATTAAAAAATCTCATATTGTAGGTTATTGACCTAGTTTTGCAAGTTGGTGTGGAGAGTCACAGAATTAGTGATCTACTTAACAAATGTTTGCCTGCAGTAAGATAAACAAGCTCTGCCTATGCTGCCATGTTAGCACACCCCAAAACACTTGCTTTTCTTCCCAGTCTCGAGGTATACAGAACACCAGTGAGCCTCCGCCATGTCCAGAGGCTCCTCCCCTCTGGTTGCTTCTTGGATCATATGAACAACACTTGCTCACCCAGGATAATGTTTGCTCCTAGACCCTGTTGAGTCTCATGGGACCCATAAAATTTCCCCAGGACTTTCTGCTTATACCCAATGAAATGCTCTAAGGCAGAGCTTCCTTCCTCTCAGGCCTCAAAGAGGAAACAGAACACAGGTCACTTTTATTCTTCAAAAGTATTTTTTCATCCAGTCCCATTTCTGTGGACAGCTTCCCTCCAGTGGTGGAATTTAACTGATTCTCACCAGTTCAGCAGAACCAATACCTAATTTTCTGTTGAGTTCAGCGAACCAGTTGTCAAAATGGCACTTGTAATCAGGATTCTAAGTTGGGTGCCTGGGCAGCCATCCAATGTAGAAATCACAAGTGTACATTTCTCACTTTTTTAATGTTCATTTGAGCAACAGCATATTCTAAATGCCCGTAGTAATATTCATTTCATCCATAGGTGAAAAAAAATTGTGAGGACACCAATCAAGAATTAATATGGAAATATATTAAATAACAGTTTTATTGTTTTTTGCCAGGTATTATTTAATATTTTTTCATTAATATTTTAAAACTCTTTCTTATAATTTAGTTTCATATATCTCTTTTATTATTCTTATTTAAGTATTAAATACATAAAGTAATAAACTACCTTTTGATATGTCTTTTTTGTACTTAAAATGTCAGTAGGGACCTGTGGTGGCACAGTGGATAAAGCGTCGACCTGGAAACACTGAGGTCGCCGGTTCGAAACCCTGGACCTGCCTGGTCAAGGCACATATGGGAGTTGATGTTTCCTGCTCCTCCCCCCTTGTCTCTCTATCCCTCTCTCTCTCCTCTCTAAAATGAATAAATAAAAAAAATATTTAAAAAAATGTTAGTAGGGCAGAGAACCAGTTGTTAAATTATTTGAATCCCACCACTGCTTCACTCTCTATTTGCACTTTTAGGTAGATTCACATGTCATAAGCAGAAGCGTTGTTAAGGACTCACTCTGCTTTAATTGCTCCCTGGGGAATCAGTCATTATGGTAATACTGATACAGTACTAGAGAAATGGAGTATGCAAGTGATGATGACTGAGTCAGTGGGAATATTCACAAATTCTCAAACATGTTTGAGTTCATCTATTTTACAGACTCAAAACCCATTGCATTTTGGTCCCTTTTGTACCTCATTACCTCTCTTGGGGTCAGCTGCTTCATTCCCTGGGCAATGCCATAATGCTGCTGCTATAAAATACAAATCAGTTTGCACACCTTATTCTTGTTTTACCATTTTTATATGATGGAAAGTGGTTTAGTGTTCTAAGCAACCATGACTGGCTCTATGCAATTCTTTGTTGATGATAATCATGATACTAGTTTGTATTTTTTTTACATGTTATGGTTTGGGTTAGAAAAAATTCTTTATTTTGTATTGCTATAATTTGAGAGATACTTACGTATACTAGAAAGAACTTATAGCTTGTAATATTTTTTATAATCTTTTCTCTCTAGATTTAATGTCTTTGCATTAACTACCTTTCAGTATGTTGAAACTTTGTGACCCAAAGTTTGGCAAATATCAGCTACTTACTTTTGTTGTGCCTTATTTTCACCAATTGGTATTAAATTGACCTAACTCATTTTTTATGGCCTTGCACTTCTTGAACTTTTTTCAGGAGTCAGTTTTACTTTGATGGTAAACTCTACTAGTTTTTAAAATTTGATATGAGTTTTATCATACTGACTTTTTTTGTCATATTATCTTTAATTTTTAATCTCAAGTTATTAAACAAATACATATTGAGCATATTATATTTTCCAGGGGAGATATCTGTCTAGAGATACAGGTTTAGAAACCGCCAGCATACAGATATGGATTTCTGTCATGGAACTAGAAGATGTCACCTAAGAAAATAGTTTTAGAAGAGAAAAACAAAGTTTTAAAGCCATTAGAATGATTATAGATCAGAAAAATGAGCAGACTCTATAACAGAACCTTGAAATAGAGGGATGACCGATAGGTAGTATCCTAGAGGCCAAATGAAAGAAAAAGTTTCAAAGAAGCTAGAGTAATCAACTGTGTAAAATACTGCTAATTAGTTGAATAAAAGAGAACTGAGATTTGACAATATAGTGTCAGTGGTAACTTTGTTAATCATGATACAGTTTTATTCCTATGACAGTGACATAACCCAAATTTTGGTGTAAGTCAAAAGACACCCTAGCCTGTCACTTACCTATTCTAACAATTGTAAAATTATAATCTAGAACATAAAAACACAAACATGATGCATTACTGCATATTCTTCTGGTGCACACAACCAAACTAGTTTGCCCATGGAGTCTGTAAGTACAACACTAACTGTGTAAGTGGAAACACTCACATCTCATTTTTAAAAAGATTTTATGGTAGAGAGCATTGTAAACTTGAAATGCCATATGTCGAGATTGTCGTAAACAGAGGAACCTCTGTATAAGAAAAGAGAAAGCATGATTTTTGCATGCTCTGGACATACAAAACTTCTCACTTCCAATCTGTGATATGCTTGATATTGAAAGAAAGATAGAATGTCCAGCTCTAAGAAATAATTTGTTTAACTCAGAATGAGTTACCCTTACTCTGTGACATTTGTATCACAAGATCTATCTCAATGGGTTCATCTTTTCCAAAAAGTAAAGACCACATCTTATGCTTTTGACATTCTACTGTTCCCAACTTAACACAATGTAAACTTTGTACTTAAGAAAAATCTCTGTGTTCAAGTAAAATGCAACATAGACAGTTCTGTGTCCAATAGGCCCTCTGTCAACTTCATAGGCTGTAAGATCCCAGTGTGCAAAGGCTACAGCACCAGAAATGACAGGTACTGTGCTTTTGTCATCACATAGACCATATACTTGGATAGGATATCAAAAAAGTGCTTAAAATTATTTCCATATTTTTTGCTCCATAAGACACACTTTTCCCCCTCAAAGGTGGAGGGGGAAATGCCCGTGTGTCTTATGGAACAAAAAATACGGTATTTTAAAAAATATTTTAATACACCATTTGGTTCAGAATATTTTTTTTTTATTTTCCTTCTTAAAACCCTTGGTGTGTCTTATGGTCAGGTGCATATTTGGAGTGAAAAATATGATATGTCCGGCCATCTGCCCTTGGTGACAAGAGGAAATTGATCTAAATAGACTAACTTCAGAATGTGATATATAATGTACTTCCTTATCAATATGCTTGGAAATTATTACACTGAATTGGTCACATATTGTGGTGCTCTAGAATAGCATTATACAATGAGACACACTTGTGTCATAGTCAGGAGCCAAGAACTCCAGCTCTACCTTGACCGCTAAATTACTGAATGACATTGGGCAGATCATTGAACTGTCCTCTGATTTTATTTTTTTATCCATAAATAGATCTGTACTAAGAGTTGTCCTTCCCTCTTCATAGAATAATTGTGAGATGCAAAGATATAATTAATGTGAAAGATTCTATGAAAAGCATATACTGCTATACAAATTCAAAATGGCCCTATAAGATTATGATTAGGAGCAAAGGCATTAAATCTAGAAAAAAATTATAAAAATATTACAAGCTATAAGCTTTTTCTTGCATACCTACAAATCCCTCAAATTATAGCAATACAAAATGAAGGAATTTCTCTAACACCAAGTTTGTGTATGGGTTAAATATATTTGTTTAAAGTTTTTGATATTTCAAATGGTAAGAATGTATAATGAGTTTAATACTGTAAATATGAGAAAATTTCAATAAAAAATAAAGATGAAAATTTAAGATAATAGACAAGACATATTATAGATGAAAAATTTGATTAAATAAAAATTTGTATTTGTGTCATGAAGAAAAACGTACTATTATTTCAAATAATTTAACACTGATATTAGATTTTTAATTTATGGATCAGTTCTGTATTATATGTTTTTTCTTATTTTATTACACAAAGCCTTGAGATGCTTGCATGATAAAGTATTTCATAATTTATGCTGTGGAACTTTATAGCCATTAATCACAAGCATTAAACTTTTTTTGTTTTGTTTTGTCATTGAACAAAGAAATCTTAGAAACATAAAGGAAACAGGTCAGGATAAGCTGCCATTACTATTTATTTCACTCTAAAGAGTTCTCTGAGAACAAGAAAGAAATATATCAGATTTATTATTCCCAACATCATTAATTATTCTAGGTTTGAGCAAGAGGTTTCTAAAATACTTCCCCATTCCCCCCAAAAAACCTTAGTTGTTACATGAGATTTTTATTATTCAAACTAGAATAATTATTTTTATTTTATTTTATTGATTTAATTTATTGTGTTTACATATATTCAAGTGTCCCACCGAATACATCCCCCCACCCCCATTTTCCCCTCAACATCCCCCTAGCCCCCTCCCCCCAATGCTCCCCCTGCTTCCCTCCAGGATTTACTGTCCTGCTCTCTATAACCCTGTGTTATAAATATATATAATTTCACCAATCTCTTTCTCTTCTCTGATCCCATCCTCTCATCCCTTTCCTTCTGTCTGCTTTCCCTCTGGTCTCTTTGATCCTGCCTCTGCCTCTATTCTGTTCCTCAGTTCACACTGTTCATTGGATTCCTCAAATGAATGAGGTCATATGATATTTTTCTTTTTCTTCCTGGTTTATTTCATTTAACATAATAGTTTCCAGGTCCATCCATGTTGTCGCAAAAGGTAAGATTTCCTTCTTTTTCGTGGTTGCATAGTATTCCATGTGTATATATGTATCACAGCTTTTTAATCCACTCATCCACTGACAGACACTTGGGCTGTTTCCAGATCTTGGCTGTTGTAAACAATGCTGCCATAAACATGGGGGTGCATTTCTTCTTTTAAATCAGTGATATGGTATTCTTAGGATATATTCTTAAAAATAGAATGGCTGGGTCAAAAGGCAGTTCCATTTTTAATTTTTTTGAGCAATCTCCATACTGTTTTCCACAGTGGCTGCACCAGTCTGCATTACCACCAGCAGTACAGGAAGGTTCCCTTTTCTCCACATCCTTGCCAGCAGTTATAATGTGTTGTTTTGTTCATGAGCACCATTCTGACTAGTGTGATGTGATATCTCATTGTGGTTTTAATTTGCATTTTTAATGATTAGTAATATTGAACATTCATTCCTTGGCTATCATGATGTTTTGGGAGTCAGATAATTGGAATTCACATTAAAATAACAGACATACTGTTAATTTCTTATGCACCAGAGTTTTAGTTGAATACCTAAGGCTATGCAAGTACCTTAAGATCATAACACATGCCTTATCCTTATATGAAATAGTGTGCTATTCTATCTCCTTACTGGTTAAGGAAAGGAATTAGATTTTTATACCTGGAATGTTTTCAAAGGATTTCCTTTTATATTACCTTTTTGATAACCCCTGGAGAGAATATTCCACATTATAAAATCTCATTTTAAAATATATGTAGGAGAAAACAACTGTTGGCAAGAATGTGGTGAAAAGGAGACCCTTATGTTATGTTGGTGGGAATGCAAAATGTTGTGTGTACTACAGAAAACAGTATGATAATACCTCAAAAAAAATTTTTTTTTAATTTTAATGAGAAGGAAGGAGGCAGGGAGATAGAATTCTGCATGCATCTGACCAAGATCCACCCAGTAAGTCCACTAGGGGGTTGATATTCTGCCTATTTGGGGCCATTGATTTTTGCTTAGTAACCAAGCCATTTTTCAGTGCCTGAGGCAGAGGTCATGGAGCCATCCTCAGCACCAGAAGCCAACTTGCTCAAACCAACTGAGCAATGGCTATGAGAGGGTAAAAGAGAGAGAGAGAGAGAGAGAGAGAGAGAGAGAATGGGGAGGTAGAGGGGTGGAGAAATAGATTGTTACTTCTCCTGTGTGCCCTGACTGGGAATTGAACCAGGACATCCACATGCTGAGCCAATATTCTACCAGTAAGAAAACTGGCCAGGGCTTCAAAAAATTAAAAATAGAGCTACCCCATAATCCAGAAATTTTATTTCTAGGTATATACCTCAAAATATTGAAAACAGGCTCTTGAAGAAATCGTTACATATCTATATTTATAACAGCATTATTCAAAATACCCTAGAGGTAGAAGCAACTCAAATGTTCATCAACAGGTGAATGGATAAACAAAATGTAATATATACATATAATAAAATTCTATTCAGACTTATATAAAGAAAGAAATCCCCATCATTAGCTACAACATAAATGAACCTTGAAGACATTATGCTGAATCAAATAAGCCAGTCACAAAAAAAGAAAGTAATGTATGCTTCAACTTACATGTATTAATCAAATTCAAAGAAACAGAAAGTAGAAAATGATTACCAGGAGATTATAGAAAGAAGAAATAGGACTTATTGTTTAATAATATAGTGTTTCCATTTTGCAAGATAAACAAGTTCTGAAGATCTGTTACACAATAATGTAAATATACTTAACATTACTGTTCTATACATTACTGTTTTATACACTTAAAAGTGGTTAATAGGGTTAATTTTATGTGGGTTTTTTTTTACCACAATAAAAAGAATACAGTGGTGCCTCATCTATCGTGGGGTTTAGGTTCTAGAACCCCCCCCCACTGTGATAGGCGAAAATCCACAAAGTAGCAACCTTATATTTATTTTATTATTTATATATATTTTAAGGTTTTATAAATCTTCCTCATACTCTTATAATTATTTCCCACCCCTTATAAACAGTTTCTATGCTCTTAAACACTTTCTACACTCTTAAACCTACATAATTTTAACAACATATAAAATTTTATATGGGTACTCACCATTGAATATAACTTGAATGATACGACAATGATGAATTAGCTATATAGTAGTGATAATAATGAAGGTGATGACAATGAGATGAATGTACTGCACTGACAAGAAGAGTATTACAGCTCTTCTGAAGGTGCCACTGCATCAGGTGTTTCATCACGTGGTGCAGTATCTTTGCCCTTATCCATAACTTCTGTTTTTGCTAAAGGCATAGGCATAACTGGGATCTTCTTCTGAGTGAGGAACGTAGTTATGGGAAGTTAATGGAAGGCACTGCTTTATCTTCTGGGTGAGAAGGTTTTTATAAACTGACATGCCAACCTTACTTGTATTTGAGAACTGCAACAAACAAAACATCTGGGGATCCCATTCTTGAGCCACTCGCTGAAGTTCTTTGGCCATTCTGACCATGATTGCAAGGCAACTGAGTGGTAAGCCAACTTCCTCTTCTTCTTCAACCCCTAGTTCCTCTTGGTCCTCTTCCTCTTTTTCTGTTGCTGACTTCATCATCTCTGTTAAGTCTTTACGTCTTTGTCTGTCAACAGTTGTGAGTGGGCATCAATCAGGTCATTAACGTCATCAGAAGTCATATCTTTGAAGCCATCTCCTCCCAGTAGTTTTGCCAGTTTCACAGCCTTACCTACCACAGAGTGATGGACTTCATCAGGAGAGAATCCCTTCTAATCATGGACTGCTTCTGGCCATAAATTGTTCCAGCTGGCATTTAAAATTTCACTCTTTATCTCTTTTATGATCTTCCAAATATTTAGGAGACATGATGCAATGGTGTAGTCATGCTAGTACGCCTTTAGCGAGAAGTCTGTGTCTGAGTCCATAGCTTCAATGAGGTTTTTCAGGGCATTTTGCATATAGAGAGCCTTAAAAGTGCAAATAACACCTTGATCAATGGGCTGAATCAGCGATGTGGTGTTTGGCAGCAAGAACTCTATCTGCATGCCATCATACAACAGATCAACAGTGTGGCCTCCATCATTGTCCATGCTCAGAAGCACTTTAAATTTGAGGCCTTTCTCTGCCAAGTTAAGCTTGACATCCAGGATAAAGCACTGGAGGAACCAATTCAACATGAGAAGTTTTGTGATCCAGGCCTTGGGTTTGTGCATCCAGTACACAAGCAACACATTCTTATTCTTGGTTTTTAGGCCCCTTGGGTTTTTTGACATAAATAATCCCTGGCTTTATTATGAAGCCTGCAACATTCCCATACATAATCAAAGTTACAGGATTTTTTCAGGCCTTAAATCAAGGGGCTTAGGCTTCATCCTTCATAATAAAAGTGCGAGATGGCATTCACTTCCAGAATAAACCCATCTCTTTATATTAAAAACTTGTCCAGGCCCCCTTCTTCGATGATGGTCTTGAATGTATTGTTCAAAAACTCCCCGGCTCTGGCTTTATCTGTAGAGGTAGCTTCTCCATGCAGAGAAAGATTCTTATGGCCAAAGCATTTCTGAAACTTGTCAAACCAGCCTTTGCTGGCATTGAATGTGGTTGGTCTGGTGAGAGAAGCACTTGATGGTCCTGCTTCTGCATTGTCATCCTCATTCTTGTCACCATCACAAACATCATCACCTTTAGCAAAAGTTTCATAAAGCTTCTAGGCCTTTGGGTGGATGGTATTGGTACCCAGTGAGATATTCTTCTTCCTGCAGTCATTGATCCACAGGACCAATGTAGACTCCCTCCTCACAATGGCTTTATTGTGGGAAGTTACCACCCCCTTCACAGTCTTGTTAAAAGACTGCTGCCATCATTCTTATATTCTTTTCACCCTTCTTTATGTAGCAAGCCAAAGATTCATTAATCTCATAATGGTGGCCTACAGCCACGTAATTTTTTTCTTCCTTTAGCATGTTGAGAGTTCCACCATTTTTGTGATGGTAGGCATCTTCCTCTGGCACTTTGTTTCAGTGCCAAAAGCTTTAGAAGGTGCAGAACGTTTGAACAACATCATAAAGCTTGAAATAAATTCATTTTTTAATGAAAATTTCACAAAACCACAACATTGCAGAGCAACATTATATGCAGAAATTAGACATTAATGTGAAATGGAGAAGGTGAGATGCTGAATGCATGCTATATGCAGGAGATAGAGGAGACTGATACTATAGTTGCTGAGCCCATCAGCACCCAGGATACAGAACACAGCGCTCTGGTTGGTCGCCTCTCATCTATCAGCCAATACTGTGCCATGTACTATCTCACATAGGCAAACTAGCTCAAGTTGAAGCGGCCTAGCTGCATTTTCCAGACATGTGAGTCTTTGTCTACTCATATTTTATTTCAATTTAATATTTTTATGTTTTCATTAATATTTTTATACTGTTTTCAATTTTTTAGGCTAGAAAATACTTTTTTACTGCAAAAATAATTAAAATAATAAATATATAAAAATATCTATATCTTGCAAAATCCTGTGATATAGCAAAAAATCCACAATACAAAATTAGATATATACAATTTAAAAATACACGATACAGTGAGACTGCAAAAAGTGAACCATGATATGGTGATGGGTAAGAGTATATGTAGCAAGTACCACAGCATCTTTGTTTTGATACAAGTAGCTACTTCAATTACAAACATTATTTTGTATAAGTTTTCTAAATTTATAATACGATGTGAAAATAAACAATACATTTAAACAATTTTTTTAATTACCCAAGAAAATGCTAGGCTTGATGAGAAATGAACAGAAGCTAAGTTGTGAAAGGAAAAAAAAACTATTGGGTAATAGATAATAAATTTATTCAATAGTCAATGCCTTAGGCTTTGCAAGAATAGAACTATGTAGCAGTGCTAAGTACAACAACCAGGTAGTTTTTATATACAATTTTAATTATTTGGTTGGGAAACCAAAATATTATTTGTGGAGGGTGGTGATGTTGCAACCTAGGCAATATTTAATGAAACATTGTGTAATTACTTGACAGTTCATTAATTTGCATATATATGCATGTAGAAATGTAAAACAATTTCTTGATTGTTATTTGCTCTAGTACACAGATATAAAATAATAATATTTCAGGAAACATTTAATTACTTTATGATATTCCTTGGTCTCTTTGGTGCTTGCTGTATTGTTTAATAAACAAATCATTGACAAAAAAAAGGCTAACCCTAAGGAGGCAAGCTTTGATTATTCCACACTAACCATAAATACAGACTACCCATAAAAAATGAGAGAACTATGACATAAAATTCCTTTTTTACCAAGATATTTTAAAGCAAGGAGCAGATGGAAAGTTAGTCTTACCTTATGAGAAAAAGCAGTGAAACAAGCAGCTTATATTTTTTAATACAAGAAATTTTACAGTAAAAACATAATTAACAGGTAATGTAAAGATGTCATAGGGTATAGAACATAACAAAATTGGAAGGTCTAAAATTTTTTTAGAGAATAAGAAAAATAGTAAAAAAAATTTAACAAAATCTAGTACATTTTGTAAAAATGCTAAGTTTAAAAAATATATAGACTAGAATAGGATGTTATAAAAAAAAGAAAAGAGATGACCTCTCCCCAGCCCCACTTTCCCATTCAGGACCTTGCCAACACCTGTTCACTTACTGCCTGTCAAGATCTGTTTGGTGTAGAGGTGCAGCAAGATGGCAATGGAGTAGGAAGACATACCAATTTCCACCTCCCAGAACCAAAGTGGATTACAACTTAACTTTAAGAACCATCATCTGGAAAAAACAACTTAGGGCTAAACTATAAGGACTTTTTAACCAAAAACACTGAAGAAGCCTCACTGAGACTGGTAGGAAAAGCAGAATGCAGAGAGGGCTTCCCAGCTCCTGGGAGTGAATGACAGCCCAGAGGGACTAGCATGGCAGAAAGAGAGTTTAGAGAAGAGAAGAGGGTCCTAAACCTCAGAAACAAAGCCCCAACCTGCAGCCCCCAAACCTAGAAGAAATGTATGGACAGTGTTTAGCTGCGAAACAAGTCAGGATAATGTTTGTGAGAAAGAGACAGATTTCTCAGACCCAGGATTTGTCTTAAAGGGACCACACAGAAAACCTCTCTCACAACCACTCACCTGGGCTCCGGGGGAATGGGGAGAGAGGAGAGGACCAGAGTAGCAGGAAGAGAGTGTAATCTAGGAGGCACAGGGATAAACACTTTGAGAAACAGCCACCCTAAACCCTGGTTTGAGTCACTTCCCAAATCTAAAATAAATATTTCCCCTGGAACCAGCAATATCAGCAAAAAGAAGCAGGACACCAGCCAAACAAGCTCTCCTGTGGCACTCAGAGCAGAACTACTTAGAAGGAGGGAGCTTTCAGGACTACAGTGTGGAGTGTTAGGGTCTGAGCTGCAGCTCCCCCACCCACATTGCTGAGAGCTTGCTGGACGGAGCATAGTGGTGGGACACAAAATTGCAGTCCTGTCAGTGGGAGCAGAACCTGGACTGGCCATGAATGAGGCCCACCATGAGCTCAGTTCTTTCCAGTGGGGGCAGAATGGGCGCATGAAAGCAGTAGGACCTGGCTGCAGGCCGGGTCAGCAAGAGCAGTCCTGCCTGCAATCCCACTCACAGGGGAAAGGTGAAAGCAAGAGAACTGCAGAGACCTGCAACTGAGCATAGGTACACAGCCACACTCACAGGGGTGGGGTGAAGGCTGAGGCCAGCCAAGGTTTGTAGAATGGGCACGTGAACACAGCCCCTCCCATGGAGGAGAGGTGGAAACCACAGTGACTACCACAGCAGGCCAGAACTAGCACTGCCTATACCCAAAAGCTTGAGGCAACTGCAGAGGGGGTGGCAGGCCTGCAGACAGACCACACCTAGGGAACACAGAGGCCACACCTATTGGACTACAGTGGCCACACCTTTTCTATGCACAGACAAAATGAGAAGGCAGAGAAATGCAACCCAAATGAATCAAGAGAAATCCTCAGAAAAAGACGTGAATGAGTCAGATATAACCAAATTACCAGATGCAGAGTTTAAAATAATTATTCTTAGGATGTTCAAAGATCTTAGAATAACAATAGGTAGACATAACAAACACCTAAATAAAGAGATAGCAAGTATATAAAAGGACATTGAAATAATAAAAAAGAATTAGTCAGAAATGACAAATAATATCAGAAATGAAGACCACAATAGAAGAAATTAAAAGCAGGATGGATGAAGCTGAGGATCAAATTTGTAAGTTAGAAGACAAGATAAACAAATGCACAAAAGTAGAGCAGAAAAAAGAAAAAAAGACTCAAAATTTCTGAAGAAACTCTGAGAGCTGTGTGACAACATGAAAAGAAATAACATCCACATCATAGGGGTTCCTAAAGAAGAAGAGAAAGAAGAAGGGATGGAGACTTTGTTCAATCAAATCATAGCTAAAAACTTCCTAAATTGATGTAAAAAAGTCACACAAGTTCAAGAAGCACAGAGAATTCCATTAAAGAGAAACCCAAAGAAATCTACACCAAGACACATCATAATTAAATTACCACAGCTAAGTGATAAGGAGATAATATTAAAAGCTGCTGGAAGAAAAAGGCTATCAATTACAAAGAAGCCCCCATAAGGATGACATCCAACTTCTCAACAGAAACACTTGACGCCAGAAGGGAATGGCAAGAAATATTCAAAGTAATACAGAACAAGAGCCTACAACCAAGACTACTTTATCCAGCAAGCCTATTGTTTAAAATTTAAGAAGAAATAATAAGCTACCCAGACAAAAAGAAAAAAAAAACTCAATGAATTCATTACAATCAAACCAATGCTGCAAGAAATGCTAAGGGGCCTGTTGTAAACAGATCAAAGTGAGAAAAGAATATAGTAAAAGACGAATACAGCTTTAAAGAATAAAATGGCAAGAAACAAATATGTATCAATAATAACCTTAATGTAAAAGGCTTAAATGATCCAATCAAAAGTCATAGGGTAGTTGTGTGGATAAGAAAACAGAACCCATACATATGCTGTCTACAAGAGACACACCTCAAAACAAAAGATGCACATAGACTGAAGAAAAAAGGATGGAAAAATATTTTATGCAAATGGAAATAAAAAGAAAGCTGGGGTAGCAATAGTTATATTACACAAAATGGACTTTAAAACAAAGGCTATACTAAGAGATAAAGAAGGTCACTACATAATGATAAAGAGAGCAATCCAACAGGAAGATATTATAAATATCTATGCACACACTATAGGAGTACCTAAATATATAAAGCACACTTTGATGGATATAAAGGGTGAGATCAACAGCAATACTATAATAGTACAAAATTTCAATACCCCACTAACATCACTAGATAAATCCTCAAAAAAGAAAATTAACAAAGAAACAGCAGACTTAAAGGACACTCTAGATCAACTGAATTTAATAAATATCTTCAGAACCTTTCACCCTAAAGCAGCAGAATATACATTTTTTTAAGTGCTCATAGTAAATTCTCTAGGATAAACCACATGTTAGGGCACAAAAGCAGTCTCAACAAATGTAGGAAGATTGAAATCATATCAAGCATCTTCTCTGATCAAATGGCATGATAATAGATATCAACCACAACAGAAAAACTGAAAAATACTCAAACACTTGGAAACTGAATAGCATGTTATTAAATAATGAATGGGTTAACAATGAGATCAAAGAAGAAATAACATAATTCTTAGAAATGAATGATAATAAGCATACAACAACTCAAAGTTTATAGGACACAGCAAAAGCAGTACAGAAAGGGAAGGTCATACTATCACAGGCATACATTAAGAAGCTTGAGAAAGCTCAAATAAACAACTGAACCCTGCCTCTAAAAGAACTAGAAAAAGAACAGCAAGTGAAGCCCAGAAGTAGTAGAAGGAAGGAAATAATAAGATTAGAGTGGAAATAAATGACATAGAGGCTAAAGAAACAATACAGAGGATCAATGAAACCAGGAGCTGGTGCTTTGAAAAGGTAAAAAAGATCGATGACCCTTTAACCAGACTCTCCAAGAACAAAAGAGAGAGGACTCAAATAAATAAAATTAGAAATGAGATTGGAGAAATAACAACAGACACAACAGAAATACAAAGCATTGTAAGAAAATACTATGAAGAACTGTATGCCAAAAAATTAGACAACCTAGATGAAATGGACAAATTTTTTGAAACACATAATCTTTTAAAAAAACAATCTGGAAGAATCAGAAAACTTAAACAAACCAATTACAACAAATGAGATTGAAACAGTTATCAAAAAACTCTCAACAAAGAATAGCCCTGGGCCAGATGGCTTCAAAAGTGAATTCTACCAAATATTCAAAGAACTAACTCCTATTCTTCTCAAGCTATTTCAAAAAATTCAAGAGGAAGGAAGACTTCCAAACTTTGTTTATGAGGTGAGCATCATTCTGATTCCAAAACCAGGCAAAGACAACACAAAGAAAGAAAATTAAATGCCAATATCCCTAATGAATTTAGATGCTAAAATCTCAACAAAATATTAGCAAACTGGATCCAGCAATATATGAAAAAAATTATACAGCATGATTAAGTGCCATTTATTCTGGGGAGGCAAGGCTGGTACAATATTCGCAAATCATTCAATGTGATTCATCACATAAACAAAAGGAAGGAGAAAAACCACATGATAATTTCAATAGATGCAGAGAAAGCATTTGATAAAATTCAGCACTTATTTATGGTGAAAACTCTCAGCAAAGTGGGAATTCAGGGCACATACCTCAACATGATAAAGGCCATTTATGACAAACCCACAGCCAACATCATACTCAATGGATAAAAGTAAAAAGCAATCTCCTTAAGATCAGATACAAGGCAGGGGTGCCCCCTTTCACCACTCTTATTCAACATAGTTCTGGAAATCCTAGCAACAGCAATCAGACAAGAGAAAGAAATAAATGGCATCCAAATTGGAAAAGAAGAAGTAAAACTATCATTATTTGCTGATGATATGAGACTGTACATAGAAAACCCTAAAGTCTCAGTCAAAAAACTACTGAACCCTCCCCCCAAAAAAACCCTACCAAACCTGATAAATGAATTCAGCAAGGTGGCAGGATATAAAGTTAATACTCAGAAATCAGAGGCATTTTTATACACTAACAATGAACTGTCAGAAAGCAAAATTAAGGAAACAATCCCGTTCACTATTGTAACCAAAAAAATAAAGTTCCTAGGAGTAAATTTAACCAAGGAGGTTAAAGACTTGTACTCAGAAAATTATAAAACATTGATAAAAGAAATCAAGAAAGATACAAACAAGTGGAAGCTTATACTGTGCTCATGGTTAGAAAAAATAAACATCACTAAAATGTCTATATTACCCAAAGCCATTTATAAATTCAATGTAATACCAACTAAAATACCAATGACATACTTCAAAGATATAGAACACATATTCCAAAAATTTATATGGAACCAAAAAGAACACAAATAGCCTCAGCAATCTTGAAAAGTAAGAATAAAGTGGGAGGTATCACAGTTCCTGATATCAAGTTACACTACAGGAACATTGTACTTAAAACAGGTTGGTACTAGCATAAGGACAGGCATATAGATCAATGGAACAGAACAGAGAACCCAGAAATAAATTCACACCTTTAGGGACAACTGATATTTGACAAAGGAAGTAAGAGCATACAATGAAGTAAGTACAGCCTCTTCAACAAATGGTGTTGGGAAAATTGGACAGCTACCTGCAAAAAAAATAAAACTAGACCACCAACTTACATTATTCACAAAATTAAACTCAAAATGGATAAAAGACTTAAATGTAAGCCATGAAACAATAAGTATCTTAGAAGAAAACATAGGCAGTGAGCTCTCCCACATCTCTTGCAGCAATATATTTGCTGATTTATCTCCATGGAAAAGTGAAATATAAGACAAAATAAACAAATGGGACTATATCAAACTAAAAAGTTTTTGCAGAGCTAAAGACAATAAGAACAGAATAAAAAGACAAACTACACAATGGGAGAACATATTCGACAATATGTCTGATAAGGGGTTAATGACCAAAATTTATAAAGAACTTGTAAAACTCAACACCAAGAAGATAAACAATCCAATCCAAAAATGGGCAAAAGAAATGAATAGACACTTCTCCAAAGAGGACATACAGAGGGCCAATAGGCATATGAAAAAATGCTCAACATCACTAATCATTAGAGAAATACAAATCAAAACCACAATGAGATATCACCTCACTCCAGTAAAAATGGTGCTCATGAACAAAACAACACAGAATAAGTGCTGGCGAGGATGTGGAGAAAGGAACCCTCCTGCACTGCTGGTGGGAATGCAGACTGGTGCAGCCACTGTGGAAAACAGTATGGGGATTCCTGAAAAAATTAATAATCGAATTGCCTTTTGACCCAGCTATCCCACTTTTAAGAATATACCCCAAGAGCACGATAGCACTGTTTCAAAAGGAGAAACGCACCCCCATGTTTATGGCAGCATTGTTCACAATAGCATTGATCTGGAAACAGCCCAAATGTTCGTCAGTGGATGAGTGGATTAAAAAGCTTTGGTACATATATACAATGGAATACTATGGGGTCATGAAAAAGAAGGAAATCTTACCTTTTGTGACAACATGGATGACATGAAAACTATTATGTTAAGTGAAATAAGCCAGGCAGAGAAAGAAAAATATCATATGACCTCACTCATTTGGCATCCAATAAACAATGTGAACTGAAGAATGAAATTGAGACAGAGGAGAGATCAAAGGGACCAGAGGAAGAGTACAGAGGAAAAGGGGATGATAAGATGGGATAAACCTGAAGGGAATGGGGTAAAGTACTTCGGGGAGGAGGACAAGGGAGATGTTGAGGGGAATATAGGAGAGGGGGGATGCATTTGGGGCAATACTAGAATCTATATAAACACAATAAATTAAGATTAATAATAAAAAAGGAAAAAGAAAGGAAGGAAGGCCAAAACATGAGGACAAGTCCTTTCAGTTATAAAATCATCATAATGTTGCTCCATATACATGAGAATATTTTCTACTATCAATAAAGCAATTGTAAATAAAACAAAAAATTTTAGAGTGTGTGTGAAGATGAATATTTCACTGTGTAGGTCCTAACTGAGTTTCCCCAAGTCAAGTACAAGTCATCTCTGGGACTGGGTAAGAGATCTGATCTCAAGGGATGCCTAACTGCTGGCAGCCATCCTTCCTGCCTTCTCCTCCACCAGCAACCCCAGGAAAGCTCTGATGTTCTCTTAAGCAAGTGATCATGTTGGTATCATTTTGGTGGCTTTATTTTCCAGTCTAGATTCCATTTCATCTTTGCCACCAGAGAGCACAAAAACATTCCCTAGACAATTGAATCACTTGCAGATCATGCTGTTATTTTGTTTCTTGATGCTAATCTTATTTCAAGCATCTGAGTGAGACTTCAGAATACATATACACATAGGTAATTACTGTCCATGGGAAGAGATGATTACCCACAGCAATCACAAGTTAAATACTGATTGGATACAAATAAATCTCCCTTACTTGGTTTTCTCAGTGTCTCACCTGCTAGGAATTCACAGTGATTGTATGACTTTTTTCATGATGCTTCACTCTAAGTGTCTGGATAGAAAATTAAGGTAATTTGCTTACAATAGCTCTAGGTTGAAAAACCATTCTCAATCATTTGATTGCATTATAAGTACTTACTTTTATAATTCTTTGGCACAACAGAGCATTAATCAAGATGTGCAACATGATTGTGTTCTCAGACTTTATCCTTCCTCAAAACATATTAAATAAATATAAATCTATACCTGTATGGCTTGTTGGCCATGCCACATTCTTGTTACATGTAGTATTGCCATATTCTAAGACCTTATCACATATACTGCTCTAGTCGTGAATGTATGTGTATGTCGATGTAATGAGAGAGAATGAGATAAAATACAACCTCTAATATATTAATGTACCATCTAAGAGAGAAATGAGATTTCAGGTAACCTTTATTTTCCCTGAACTTTTACATTTTTTTCAATTTTTCAATGATCATATGTCATTTTTACAACCTGGAAATGTACATTATTATAAAATATTATATAATTAATCAATAGAATAATTAAAATCTTATAGGTACAAATTGAGGAAAGAATAAGAATAAAATAAAAAACATATCTTTACTTTCACAGTCAATAAGATGCTGTATAAAGATTATTAATCACAAATTGAGAATAAGTATATTATTTTAAAGTTACTGAGATAATCTCCAAAAAGCTAAAATTATTAACAAGCTAAAGCTAAAATTATTAAAATTAAAAATTATTACTTCTGGGATGTAAAGTTTAGGGTGTAAATTTTGAGTAGGTATAGAGCCTTTTACTTTTCATTTCTGTTTTTCTGTACTGTTTAATTTTTTTTAATCATATGTGTTATTACTCTCGTAATAATTTCTTAATCCCTTTGAGGAAAATAGCACACGTTAAAAAAGTCTAGAAATAAAAATTGTTTAATTGTAATAGTAATATAAGAGAACTGTGGGTTACTTGTATTTTTATTGTCAAACTTTCTACAGTGTTATTCCCTATAATTTCTATAAGTACATAAAATTTAAATTCAGCCTTTGCTTGCCATCTACTAATATGAAATCTTGGAGAAGTTATTTAACATCTGTAAGCCAAATTATCATAATTTAAATATGGCCATAATAACTGTTTTATATGAGTGTGTGAATTAAATAAGATAATGTACCTTAGTAGAGTTCCTGCCACATAAAAGCATTTAGTAAATGATAACTTAAAATAAGATCTAATTTTTCATCTTTCTTACCAATTAAAGTTATCCATGTAAATTTATCAATAGGTACCATATGTCTCACTTAAAATCTGTTGTTCCAAAATAATTATTCATAATACCACTTTCATTTGCAAAAGTATCCCAATCTAACTGATAAAGTACATGGTTACTCTACTTATTAGTAAGAAAACTAAGAAAAAAAACTCAACTACTTTTTTAATTTCATAAAGTATTTTTCTCAGCATACTATCTAGCCACGTGAATGGTGAGTGAAGATTGCCCATTTTATATAATATATATTTTACATATAAGTCATTCAATCATTGAAAGGTTTAACTCAACAGCATCTCATCTTTGAACAATCAAAGATGACAACACCAGGCCCTGGCCAGTTGACTCAGTGGTAGAGCACTGCCTGGTGTGTGAATGTCCCAGGTTTGATTTTTTGTCATGGCACACAGGAGAATAGACCATCTGCTTCTCCACCCATCTACTTTTCTTTCTCTCTCTGTCTTCCTCCTCCTCCTGCAACCATAGTTTGATTGGTTGGAGCACATCAGCCCTGGGTGCTAAGGATGGCTCCGTGGAGCCTCTACCTTGGGCACTAGAAATACCTCAGTTGTGAGCATAGACGCAGATGAGCAGAACATTGGCACCAGACAGGGGTAGCCAAGTGGATCCTAGTCAGGTCTCATGGGGGAGTCTGTCTCTCTATTTGTCCTCCTCTTACTTAGAAAAGAAAAAAAAATATGATAACACAATACAAATAAATTATTTTTAATTTGAGTTTACTGCCAGCAACACTAGAAAAAGTTAAATTGAATGGTCATGATATTTTTTCCATCAAAAAACAACCTAAATCACCCTAAATGAGAAAATGTAATCACTTGGAGGAATGTAAAATTGCATTCTGTTATTTCTGTCCTCCTCACTGTGTTTCTTTGAAGCACATTTCAGGTTACTGGAATACAAAATTATATAATTAACTTTCTTATTATGAAAAAACCCTATGTAAACACAAGGACTTTAGAAATAGACTCACTTATTTTAAATAGACTGCACCTTTTAAAAGATTTTATTATCAATTTCTTATTTTAAAAAATAAACCACATTATCTACTAGAATTACACTGATTGAACAGAGAAAATTAGAGTTGTATCTTTGCATTTTTAAATGACCCATCCATAACATCTAATCAAATCAAACAAAGATATTATGTTTCAATAAAGTAGTTAGCGGCACCTCTGGAATGCTAGTCTTAATAATCAGGACTCAATCTTTCAGCTATTATGCACACAACCACCAGCAATCAAGCAAACTCCTGCTGACACTGGAGGAACATAATGAATGTATAAGAGACCATTTCCAACCTATCGCCTTTTCAGAGCCTGTGTATCTCTTCTTTACACAGACTCCTCCACCTAAATGAAAACATCAAATGCTGAGATATATGCAGCAAGCCTAAAGAGAATAAAATTAAGTAGACATGACAGTAAATGATCAATACTATGTAAATAGATCTCAACTAAGACGTCTTAGTGTGAGCAGTATTAAAGGGCCTCTGCTCCATTCCAACATCCCACGCACTTTTAGTTTTGTAATCTCTAAAAGAAATCTGCCATAGCCAAGGATGCTCACTGCCCCTCACACAGGTTCTAGTCATTTCTGCCTCTGAGTATTTATACCCACTGTCCCTCCACCAGTAATACATGTATCCACAACTTCTACACATTAACCCCACCCATGCTGCTCATGCACAGACTTCCCCAATCCATAGCATAATTGGTGTCTCTTGTCAACCATTACTCCTGTTATACCACAGGCTGAACCCTCTCATCCCAACTTCTGGCACTATCGCCTACTGCCTAATATTGTCTCTGGGGCTCTGCTTATCTATGTGCCTAAAAAGACACAACTGTGGCAGACATTGGCTAGCTTTTTTTGTGTGTGTGTGTGTATTTTTCTGAAGCTGGAAACGGGGAGGCAGTCAGACAGACTCCCGCATGCGCCGGACCGGGATCCACCCGGCACACCCACCAGGGGGTGATGCTCTCCCCATCTGGGGCGTTGCTCTGTCGTAACCAGAGCCACTCTAGCACCTGGGGCAGAGGCCAAGGAGCCATCCCCAGCTCCCGGGCCATCTTTTGCTCCAGTGGAGCCTCGGCTGCAGGAGGGGAAGAGAGAGACAGAGAGGAAGGAGAGGGAGAGGGGTGGAGAGGCAGATGGGTGCCTCTCCTGTGTGCCCTGGCCGGGAATCGAACCCAGGACTTCCGCACGCCCGGCCGACGCTCTACCACTGAGCCAACCGGCCAGGGCCGCTTTTTTTTTTTAAATTAAATTTCTTTCTTTTTCTTCCTTGGATTATAGCTGTACTACATTTTCCAGGCTTCCTTTAGCCATACGATTGAGCTGCAGCCAATTAAATGTGAATGAAAGTGATGTGTGTTATTTTGGCCTAACCCATAAAGAAACCTCCCTCATGCTCTCTATTCATGTTCCCCAACTTGACTTAGATGATCATATTAATCTTGAAAGTCAGGTTTTGAAGATAGTGGAGCCACAATATACATCAACCTTGTGGGAAAAGGTGGTTCCTAATGAGGAATGCCTGCTTTGGACTGTTACATAAGTGTAACATAAATTTGTGTTGTGTAATTTCAGTGGTATTGTGTCATCTTTGTGCCAACAACTGGTGCTCCCAAAATTAATACAGCAATTTGAATCAATAGTGGGGTTATGTAGTTACAAAGAGCAAAGAAACTGATATTAGAGGCTGAAAATATAGAGACCTATATTATACAATGATAAAATAGATCTGTCACCTAGATAATCTACAGTGACTACTAATAACATGCTATTGAGCCTATTTTCAGGAAAAGTGGTTGCAAAAAAAAAGTGTGTATTACTTTCCCTTTCTGCTTTTTGCAAGCTGTTATGGTTTGCTATTGTGTCATACCCAAATTCCTATGTTGAAGTCCAATTGATCAATGTGACAGTATTAGGAGATAAAGTCTTAGAGACATAGTTAAGCTCAGATGAGGTTATAAAGGTGGAACCCTCAGGATGGGATCAATAACCTCATAAAATGAATAAAATACCAGAACTCTCAATCACGTGAGGACACAGAAAGAAGATGCCTATCTGCAACCCAGAGAGAGAGCTCTCAGTAGAACCTGACCATGCTGGCACTCTGGTCTTGGACTTCCCAGCCTCCAGAATATGAGAAATAAATGTTCATTGTTTAAGCCAACCAGTCTATGACAATTTTGTTATAGCAGCCTGAACAAACTAAGATACAGATATAATATATAAGAAAAAAATTAGATGAAGGGGAAAAAAATGAAGAGAAATAGATAACACTGGGGAACAAAATTTTTGTTGCATCCACAAAAACACTTGTTCTTACCTAATTCAAGTGTGCTGATCTCAAATCTGACATTAGTTTTTCTCTGTAAGCTACAGTTTTTTTTTCAATTCAAGATTTTAAGGTTTCATCTTATTGTAAAATTGTCAACATTTAGTTTAGTATAATGAAGTTGAATGTCTTCTTGGGCATCATTTTTGTGAAAATATAATAATGTATATAATGCAGTAAATACACTAATACACAAAAAGATATGATTGCATCGAAGTTTGTCTACAATTTCAAAATAGAACATATTAAAACACTTATTTTAATTATAAAATTTGCACAAAATTTATTTATATTCTTTTCAGGCAAAAATTTGTGTTTGTAGCTCTTGCATTTGTATATTTGTTGAGGACAATCTCATTTGATGCACCAGCAGTAGTCTGCCCATCACTAACAGCTCCAAGATTTTTGAGAAATTTATCAAGTGACTGTTCAGGAAGTGAATCTTAATGCTCACATTACATCCAATGTCATAGAAAGCCAACAGCATCCTTTGAACCAGAAGTTCATAGTTTTTTGCTTTTTTGTTACCAAGGAAGTTCTTTGTAACTGCCACAAAAGACTGCCATGCTACTTTCTCCTCCTTATTCATCTTCCTGGCAAATTCCTTGTCACGTATGAGGGTTCAAATTTGAGGTCCATCAAATACACCTGATTTTATCTTCTTGAAAGACAAGGCTGGAAAAGCAGAAATAATATGTTGAAAGCATTCACTTTCTCTATTCAAAACCTGAACAAACTGCTTCATTAAGCCGAGTTTGATGTGAAGTGGGGGAAAAATGATTCTGTCTCCATTAACTACAGGTTCATTCAGAATATTTTGCATCCCTTCTTCCAGAGATTCATGTTTTGGCCACTCCTTCTGTGTCCAGTGTTTCTCCCAAGTTTGGCTGTCCCACAAACACAGAAAGCAAGGATACTTCGTGAAACCTCTCTGTTGTCCTAGCAGGAAATTTAACATGTTAAGATCCACAGAAATGATCCAGTTATGATCCTCATACTTCAGGAAGTCGAGGACAATTTTTATGTCATTATAATATTCTTGCAGATAAGTTAAATAACCAATTGGAACCGCTGAAAATAGGCAATATATGCATGTTTCACAAATGAGGAAATATTAGCGCCTTTGACGTTGAAGTGTGTAACAGCCACATATATAACAGGAGGTGTCAGGACTATTTTTACATTTATGCCTACTAGAAGAAGCCATGATTCAATCTTAAAATAAAATAAGAGGGTGTTTTTATCAGATAATAATTTTTTATATTTAAAAACAACTACAATTATGTAAAAGTGATGTTTGTAAAGCATTAATTGCCTTGTGGTTATGTTCAATCCAAAAGTCATTACCTTTTAACTCCAGTTTAAAAACCAATGCATGTCATTAACTTTAACAAAAAGAAATTAAAATTGCATAAAAACTAGAGCATGCACCAAAAAAATGGATTTAAGATTGGGAATCAGCGATGCAGAAATATATAGAAACAGTTCTAACACCTCACGCAACAGAAAATAAAAAATAAAATTGTCCCCCAGTGTAATCCAGAAATATATGGCCTGGAAGGATTGAAACAGCTTTTATACCTCAACTACAAGAATAAAAAATTGAAATTATTTGCAAGGACAAAAGTTTATATGATAACTCCATGAAGCAGTGTCACAGCCTTGACCAAATCACATTGAGAACATTTTCTTCCCATGCAAGCCTGTTGGCTTTCAGATGCCCTAAAGATAATCTCATTAAATTCAGAAATAGAGGAAAGATATATTGAAGCTCTCTCCCAAATACCAACAACCAGGAAGACATAGTGATCAAGTTAAGATATATTTATTAAAGTTATTGCAATAAAGTAGAATGTCACCTTATCTAAGTCTTAGTAGCACCTTAACAGCTGGAAATAAAGTAATGATAGAAAAGTTCTAAGACCTGAATTGAGTGGGTTTAAGGCAAGTGTTGTAAGGCTATGATTTGGTTCAGAATGGGTAGATTATGATATACTAGACTTTGAATATATGTGCACAGTGGGGCAATGGCATTGAAGCAGCTTTGATAAGTGACCTGTTGATCTTAATGAGTATGTTAGTTGCTTTTGGTCTTGTATTTCAGGGAAAGGTATTTTTTGGAGCAAGTAATTAACTTCTGCTTGGTCTCATTACTATTTAAATGGGACAGAGATAGATGCCTAGTCTCATCATTGTTAACAGGGTAAAAGAATTAAGTTTACAAGCAGAGGAAAGTCTGGTTTAAGTATTTCTTAACATAGATACAGGAAATTATGTTTATTTCTGTTATCAATTCCCACTTTTGGTCATTCCTCAGCCTATTTTAAAGTGTTTATCATCTGGAGTCACAACTCAATTGTACATTGTTATTTGACACCATAATTATTTATTGTTTCCTTGTTGAATAATAATTTATTAGATTATTTGACAGAAAAGTGGCTGTTTGGATCATTTAAAACCCCACAGTGAACACATTTGAGCATTGAAACACAAGCAAACACTAACAAAATAATTATGATAAAAGTCTATAATTTACTTGTAATCCAGGATTTAAAATGCTCAAAATAAAGCAAGAAAAATAAGTCCAATTCCAAATGTGAAGAGCCAATAGTACATAATTTAGTTATTTGCTAGCCAGATGTTTTAGAAGTAATAAAGAAAAGTCTGTAGGAGTAAAGAGAATAGTATAATATAATACCGAGGGTTGCTCTGGTTAGAATCACCACCATGCAGCCTGACCTGTGGTGGCGCAGTGGATAAAGTGTCGACCTGGAAATGCTGAGGACGCTAGTTTGAAACCCTGGGCTTGCCTGGTCAAGGCACATATGGGAGTTCCTCACCTTCTCTCTCTCTCTCCTCCTCACCTTCTCTCTCTCTCTCCCTCTCTGTCTCTCTCTCTCCCTTTCTCTCTCCTCTCTAAAATGAATTAAAAAAAAAAAGAATCACCACCATGCTCATCTCATGAACTTTTTAGGCAAAAAAAATTTATGCCCTTCGTGGCATTGCCATGCTCTCCTGTTAATAGGCAAATGTGCTCTCATTTTAAAAATACATTATAAAGCAAGAAATAAGGACACTTTAGGAAATAAGAAATAAGCCAAAAATTCCTCCTGAGCAGTTAAGTTTTGGTATCTCTAAATTGATACCCAGTTTTTCTTCTTTTTGAACTAATTTAAAGATTAATTTTAGAATTTTGTTTTGTTTTGTTGTTTGAGAGAAACAAAAAAAGCACATCAAAATAGACCTCAAGTGATTTCAGGTAGTACTATACTGAATGTAGAAATCAGGTACTGAGATAAGACACATTTTCACTTTCACAGCCAATAAACTTTTCATGCACAAATCTAATCCCATTTGTTTGAAGTCACCCTATGTTTCTTTTTTTCTGAGCCAAAATACCTATGTGGGATGTCTAATTATTTTGCAAACTTTTAGTACCACTCAGTAAAAGCAGATTGGAGTCAGTTGGTGAGATTTAAATTAGGTAAGTCACCAGTTAGATCCCTAGTAAAACAGCATGAGGTTAAGCTTAAAAACTGAAGCTTCTTGCAGGTTTGTGAAAATCAAGTGGTGTCTTAGTCAGCTTGGGCTGTCATATTCCAAGCTCTATTTCTGTGAAAGTTTGTTACAAAGACCAACTGCTATGAGAAGTTCCTAGATGTTTTAACAAACAGAATCGGCCTATCCTAGATGTGATAACCAAGAACTTTAGCTTTTAGTGATCTGGCCTGTTGCAATGTGTGCAAACTAAGAATTTGCTTAGTAGTTGAATCAATAAACCAAAGCAAAGCTAATTCATTAGAAAAAACTGGCACATAATAGTCATAATTTATCTTTTAGCCAATCACAAGCAAATTATAGTCAGCACTAGACACATTGCAAGAAGTTGCTAGTGATGCAAAGAGCAGTATTAATACCAGGGGCTCTGCAGATATTATAGTAGAAGGGTAACAAGTAAGTGTTAGCAAATTCAGAAACTTTAAAAAGTGTAGATTATATAGGATAGCTGGAGAAAATAAAGAACAAGACTATGCAGGTCAAATCATGATAATCTGTGGCTCTGGGCAGCTGGATTTTGTTCCATGGTTCTGGGGTAGAAGCTGTTTACATCATGCAGTTGTCAACTTGACCTGAACCTAAAAGCTGTATCTTTCCAAACATTTTCGGCTGCTGGACAATGCCTAAGAATCATCAGTTTGAAGTCTTTGCCAGAAGTTTTCTAATGAGCTATAGATGGCTCACATCTTTTACTTTGGTCGATATAAATCAAGGATCAACTCCTTCCCCCCCCCCAAACTTTTATTATGGCACTAATGGCAAACAGTGGCTGAACATGTCTATTCCTTAGGGATTCAAGGGCTGTTTGTCTTTAACATCTCTTTCAGAAAGCCAAAGCTCCACATTTTAAGTTCTGCAAAGGTTTTTTAGGAGAATGTTGAAGAAAGACTACCTGTACCTGCACCTAAATGTACTGAACAATTCCATACAGTATTTGGCCATGTCTGCTTACAACACAACAGAGTCTAGGATTAAAGGTAGTATCACTAAATTCATGCATCAGTCTGTTTGTAATTCATAACAAAAAAGTCAATGAATGTGAAAACTTGGTCCCATTATCATTAAAGTCATTGAAAAGACTAGACCATGGAAGCTCAAAGGACTCTGAGAACTTCAAATTTTTTTATTTTAGAATTCCATTTGTGCTTTCTCCCTTTCTCAAAGATTGAAGGTTTTAGAGACCATGAGGCTTCTCAATAAGTAACAGGCCTTGAAAGTCTTGTGAGAGCTACAACAAAACTGGTGCTTCATCACTGCGGAGGATGAAAATCAACCGTTATTTCTCTGTCATCACAGCTTAGCTCTCTGGCAGGAAAATTTCCAATCAATCCTGATAATAAACAAACAATTATCAAGATATATTGAAAATTTGTGTGAGGTGTTTGCTAAATAAAATATTTTGAGAATTTTCAAAGCTTTGGGTTGCTGGGGACAGCAAGGTAAAGGCCTTGATAAGCAAGTTGTGAAATATGGGTGATTTAACTGTTTCATGGGTTCTCTTTCAGGAGCAAGAATGGCCTGGAGGAAGCAGCTAAGTCATTCTTGCTTGATCTCAATGTTATTTAACATAGTAATAGGAAAGGCTTAGTCTCAATGGTAATACTACAGGGACAAAAAACTATGTGATTTCCAATTTCAAGAGCAAAGAAGTAAAAGAAACAAAACAAACCAGAAAACCATTTATGAAAAATAACTTTAGGAATGGTTCCTGGCATTAGAACCTTTGAGAAACAAAAGAATCACAAGCCTACTATGTCTCTAAGATACATACATTGCCAAAGAAACTTAGGGCTGGGATTTTTAAAATTCACTAATTTCTTCAAAACTTAAAAATACACATAGTGATCAGAAAAGTTATACAGCTTTCAAAGATAACATAGTCCCTAATTGCTACTTCTGTTGTGATCAATTTCCTCCATGAGCCAGAAGGGGGGTCTTCACTGTGCCATTAGAAATCATTATGCTGTAGACCAGACACAACTGTGTTTTTCCCAATATTCTACTTTGGTAAGGGGAGTTTTTAGTGTGTTGTTTTGTCTCTGCTTTACCACTCTATATGGGGCATAGATATGAGGTGAGAAGGGTAAACAATTTTTTAGTTTTCTTTTTAGTTCACAAACCACCAGACAACACAAAAACACATTTAGATCTGAAAAAGAAGATGCTGTATAATAAAGAAATCCTGAAGTTAGGGCTAAATAATTTTTTAGGTAGTCTCCTTTGAGAGGTGTAAAGGCACATTTTTTTGTCCATGTATAGTATTATACAATACTGAGATGTCCATAACTTCCTGTCTCCATTTTTAACTATATTGAGACCAAAGCCAAATTAATTTAGATACCTGCTCTGGGACATAGTTATTTATGAAAGTTAAGATGGTGAAACAGCTATCAGTTGGTATAGAGATGTAGAGATACGGAGAAGGGCAAAAGTAGGTTTGCAGCTGTGAGTACAAGAAACACAGAGTTCATCCTTTTATTATTATATAATTAATCATTGTATTATTTTTCATGTGAACAATTGTAAGCCTACTTTTGCCCTACCCTGTATGTGTAGATATAGACATAGACCAATGGTTCTCAAACTTTTTAAGTCAGGCTTCATTTAAAATCCTATAAGTAATTGTAAGTGAACTATATACAAATTTCTGAGAAATATGTTATAATAATTAAGTCAAATATTTAAAAAAATATAAAGTCCAAGCATGCTTTTATGGTAATTAAATGAAATAAATATGACAAAATTAAATTTATTCTGACATTAAAAACATTTTTAGCGCCTGACCAGACAGTGGTGCAGTGGATAGAGCATCGGACTGGGATGCAGAGAACCCAGATTCAATGCCCCGAGGTCACCAGCTTGAGCGAGGGCTCATCTGGTTTGAGCAAAAGCTCACCAGATTGAGCCCAAGATCGCTGGCTTGAGCAAGGGGTTACTCAGTCTGCTGAAGGCCCGCGGTCAAGGCATGTATGAGAAGGCAATCAATGAACAACTAAGATGTTGCAATGCACAACGAAAAACTAATGATTGATGCTTCTCATCTCTCCATTCTTGTCTGTCTGTCCCTGTCTATCCCTCTCTCTCTGTCTCTGTAAAAAAAAAAAAAAATGCTACATTTTTTTGAGTTATGCCTTTTAGAATTCATAAAAAAGATGGGTTAAAAAATTTAAAAAAAAACAGGCCTGACCTGTGGTGGCGCAGTGGATAAAGCGTCAACCTGGAAATGCTGAGGTCGCCGGTTCGAAACCCTGGGCTTGCCTGGTCAAGGCACATTTGGGAGTTGATGCTTCCTACTCCTCCCCCCTTCTCTCTCTCTGTCTCTCTCTCCTCTCTAAAAAATGAATAAATTTAAAAAATAAATCAATAGAAATAAATAAAAATTAAAAAAGTTATTTTATAGATAGATGATAGATAGATAGATAGATAGATAGATAGATAGATAGATAGATACATTCTTAGTAAGATTTAGGAAATTTGGCAGGTCCTGGTGAGAATGTGTTAAGTTTTTTCATTCTTGTGTTTATGAGAAATATGAGCCTGATGCATCCTAGTAATTTCTTCAGTGTTTGGGCATATATTTGAAAGGCAAACTCTCATTTTCTCTTTAATACATTGAAGAATTCCTCTCTTTTTACTCCTAATTGTGTTGAGGGTAAAAAATTCTAATTCACATAAATAGGATGTTGAAAATTGTAGTAAAATGTTCATAGCTTTTTTAGATATTGTCATATATTCTTCTTTTATAGAAATTCAAAAGGCTTCAAGAGAGAATTCCTTATGTTTAATCATCAATCCAAAAACCCCACCATACATATCATCTTAACTTTACACTAAACAAAGGATAGAAGAAACTTGCCTCCAGTTTTTCCAGGGAACATCAGGGGTAGTGTAAACAATCCAGCTCCACACCTTAACAGTCTTTTGCAACCTAATCAGGAAAGTGAGGTGGGGGGTTGGGCAGGCTGTCAGCTTACAGCCAATTCTCTACACCTCTGTCCCCCAAAAATCTAAACTCCAAAAACCCTGTTGGTTTTTTGGCCCCAGACAGGCACATATTTCTCTGGAATACCATAGGGTGCACCTGGAAATCTTTTAGGGCACACTGGCACACACTTTGACAACCACTGATATAGACAAAGGTACAGACATAGGAATAGAGATTATAAAACCAGAAGATCAGAGTGTGGCAGAGACTAGCCAGCGGTTCACTAGGATGCAGTTCCTTTTCTCTTCAACCTCACAGTCAGACTACATTTCTCATCCTCACTTGAGGTTATGTGTGGCATTTCACTGAGTACTAGCCAATGAAGCATGAGGAGAACTAAGAACTGATGAGTGTCTGGGCCCTTATACATTTCTTACATGAGCCTTCATGCTCTCTTTCCCTGCGTACCTTGAGGTGAACAACCATAGTAATCCTGGAAATCATTTGGTGAAAAAAGTAAAATTAGAAGATGCAGGAGCCTGGTTACAGGAATTACTACATGGAAGAAAGTTACCTGCTGACAAGAAATAGAAATTGGATGGTTTTATAACTTAGAAATAAAAACTGACAATTTTATTTTCTAAAAACTGACCATTTTTAAAAATATTTTTTACAATACCTAGCACCATCCTAATTAATAAATCAATTAACCATCCTTTGGGGAAGATCTTGACTCCAAGGTGATTGGCTTGGCAAGCAGGATGGAGCAGGGTGTCCTCCCTGCTCTGCTCTTAGACACTCTTCTGTGCTGGGTACTAGGAACTATACCAAGTAGCCTTTGTGGGGCTAAAAAGTACTAATAATTTTCCTCCCATCTTCTCAGTTATTCTGGCTGGGTTAATAATAAAATTAACAGAGACACATTAACAGGAGAAAATCAAAGTTTAATATATGTGTACAGGGAATTCACATAGACATGATAGATCCATAAAAATTTCAAAGACAGTGAGGCCACATTGGGTATATGAGACATTCTGGACAAAGGAGAACAGAGTCCTAGATTTCAGAAGTGAGAATGGTTGTCACAAGTAGTTGAGGAAGAGTGCTAACACAAGGCAGGCGAATCCTTACTGGTGACTCAGAATCAGTGGTACACAGGGTAGCTTGCTAACAGGCCCCTCAAACCTTCTTATTTACCATGCTTAATTTAAATTAGACTAAGTCAGCATCTTAAAATCTTCTTCCTGAAGCAAGTTTCTCTGTCTTAATCTCTCAGGCAGAAAAGAGGGGCAAATAAAAGATTTTTAGTCTTCTGTTTCTTAATAAACACCTAAAAATCATTATTCCCAAAAGCAGCTTTAAGGTGGAGAATTTTTGTCCCTTCACCCTCTACTGTCTTCTTTATTCACCATCCCTCTTCAAATAGCCTACTGGAGTCTGCAGGGCAGGAATTGTGCTTTAAATTTCTGTTTGTAGTCAACACAGAAAAGCACATGTTGGGCACTCAATAATACCATTGAATTCAATTTAATTTCTCAGCACTTACCTTCAAACACAAACTGCTTCTTATCAGCTTGAGGCACCTCAAACGTCTTTTCAGCAAAGACTATGCCTCAATAAGTTATTCTACTTTGAGGAAAAGCATGCATCCAAATAAATCTCTAGTGGAGAAGAAAGAAAACCCTATCAGGAAAACAAGGCTTCCAAATGACCAGTTAGTACTAAACTGTCAAAACCCACCAAGCAGTTAAGAAAATTTCATAATTCTTATAAGTTCTATAAGTAAATGTTCACCTCAGATCAGGATACTCTGTTCACCCTGCTTTGAAATTAAATATTGTTTGTCAACTAAGTTTGTAAAATGTGATTTTTATGTTTGCTCACTTATAGTTTGCGTAAGGGCTGGGCAGCGCCAGGTATATGTCATCTGTGAAATTACAAATTACCTTCCTGCTAATGTTTGCTGGAGGAGAGGTTTTCAATCTAGAAAGTTTTGAAAAGGAGAGAAGAAGGAGAAGAAAAAAGAAGCCATGTTTGCAGAGTGAGAGCAGAGAGACTGCAGAGTGCTGAGAGAGAAGCCATGTTGGCAGGGAAAGAGAAGGTATGCAGATAGGGAACCAGAGTTGAGGGGCTTTTTTGCGAGCTCTGCTGAGACTGGTGGGGCCTTTGATTCTAGAAAGAACTGGAGAAGATTCTCCTGGTTGTGGAACCAGTTAATGCGTCAGCGGCATTGGGAGCCTTGTGTGTTTGCTCATCAGCCAGTGAGAGACTTTAATAAAGAAATGACCCACCATTTTTTGGCTCCATTGTTTTTTAGTATGTGTCCAAATTCAATGGGAACCTGCATGTGAATGGCTGCAATGGCCCTGACTACTAGCCTTACAAATATCCATCAGCAATTTCTTTTTGTGCACAGGAAACTCTATATAGAAATGAGTCAAAAATCCTTAGATATAGTCATTTAAATATAGATATAAAAGGCTGGATCATTTATAACATATTTATCATTACCACATAAGTAGATAGTGAAGAAGAAGACCTCCCTTTAAATAAGAGGCTTTAATGATATTTTATAATTTAGGCCAAGCATTCAGAGAGAGTTTGTAAATATGATTTTTTTGTGTAATTTACAAAATCTCAAAATGGCTGATAATATTCCTGCTTAGGAAGGGCTGTTATAATGTAAATAAAGAGGTTTTCATACTTAGAAAGAAGGTTTTGAATAGAAGGACGAAGGAAGCTTGGACCCCTTCCCTTCTCTACACCTGGGTGAAAGAAGGTAAAACAGCCAGGAATGTAGGAGGGGAAGGGAGATTTGAGTAGCCCTTTTTTCTCCCCCTTTCTTTCTCCTTAATGGGTGATTTACAAATGATTATCCTCTGGCATCCTGTAAGCCCCCTCCCATTCTGAAATCATGTAATTAATGACAAATGAACCACGAGACCCAAGAATGTGAACTTATGTTCTGTAAAAGATATATAAGATGTAAGAAATTTAACTTCAGAGAGCACGTGTCTTTGGAGCTATAGTCCCATGTGCTTCGCCAGCTTAATAAATTCTCTTTATTCCTCTTATAAGTTGTCTGAGTATAGCATGACCAGGCAGTGGTGCAGTGGATAGAGCATCAGACTGGGATGCAGAGGACCCAGGTTCGAGACCTCGAAGTTGCCAGCTTGAACCCAAGGTCACTGGCTCAAGCAAGGGGTTACTCGGTCTGCTAAAGGTCCATGGTCAAGGCACATATGAGAAAGCAATCAAGAAACAACTAAGGTGTTGCAATGCGCAACAAAAAACTAATGATTAATGCTTCTCATCTCTTCATTCTTGTTGGTCTGTCCCTGTCTATCCCTCTCTCTGACTCTCTCTCTCTGTCGCTGTAAAAAAAAAAAAAAGAAAAAAAAAAGTTGTCTTAGTGTCAATCCTTTGAGGTTTGTTCTCCTGCAACAATAGTTTGTAAAAAACTGGCACATTGAAATGTATGTAGCAGAATTCAAAATTTATGCCAAGTAACTAGCTCTGAACTAGTCCTAATAATAAGAAAATCTTGCCAAACCACATCTATAATTAGTGAGCCATTTTTGTAAATGCATGATGCATCTAGCATAAGACCCAGTGGCAGGCAAACTCATTAGTCAACAGAACCAAATATCAACAGTACAACGATCAAAATTTCTTTTGAGAGCCAAATTTTTTAAGCTTAAACTATATAGGTAGGTATATTTCTTATTGAGGTAGTGCCCGCATGTGGTATTTTGTGGAAGAACCACACTGAAGGGGCCAAAGAGCCACATGTGGCTTGCAAGCCATGGTTTGCTGACCACTGCCGTAAGCCAAAATGCTTTTTCTTTTTTCTTTTTTTATAGTTTACTAGCAATCAATGACCCAAGAAAACAAAACTATTTTAGTCACAATATTTCATCCCACTTCCGCTCTGTGTATCAACTGGATAATCTAAGCAAACCACACCTTGTGTTAGTGTTCTGGGGAAGGCAACCAAGGCATATCAGACTTTCCATGCCTTTAAAGTTTATCACATTAGCCAAGAATAATTAGCAATAGTCTGAAAGGATTTAATTGTGTGTTTTTTAAGGCAACAATTCACACTTTGGCATTAATGCAAATTTGGGTAATTTAAATGTATGAGATGATTAAGAAAGAATCTTTTTTTTAATTCCCCAAAAGTGTGCATGTTCTTTCTCCTTATGCAAATTTCTTATGCAAAAGCATAGTCTGTCCTTTGATTCATTTTTTAAATCACTGCACTGCTTAAAATAAAACATTGTAAATATACACAGTAGGATCAGAATCTTGCCTATGGCTTCATATGGAACTATATACACTCTTGGCAAGAGCAGTATTTTAACCTTTATTGAGTTGTGACATGCTTATTTGGAAAATGGTGATGGAGGAAAACACAAAGGTAGATATCTATGGAAATGCTTCAAGATAATTTGTCATGTCTGGTGAATGTAGTGCCCTCATCTAAACTCTTAAGTGCCTTCCTGCTTTGTGCCTTGCATCAATTAACATTTAATTTAATTTGACTCCTTAACTTTACTTATCGCTAATTTTTTTATACCAGTGAAGCTAACAACTGTTAGCTTTTCAAAGTTGACAGTTTTTGATTGCTTATAACCTACGCAATTTCAGGTCAGGCAATAGGAAATTAATGGACCACATTGATTAAGCCACCACAGGGCTTGCTAGAAAAGGAGAGATGAACTATAATCCTGGTGAATGCCTCTTTTGAATAAATATATTTGAAAACCATCTAAAACAGTGTTTTTCAACCAATAGTACACAGGCCAGTGCTGGTCCATTAGAAATTCTGTGCCAGTCTGCAAAAGAGTTAACCACCTATATGTTATATAAAGATTATAACCCAATGATCTTAGTCAAATTTGCTTATGCTCAGAGTGATTGACACTTATCAGCCTATAACATTGATGAAAATACTATTGAGGTTGCTAAGATATTTTTGGAACTTGTAGGCTCATTGGAACAACATTTTGCATTGTGCAGAGCATTTACAAATCATGAGCAAGAGACAGAAAGCATTCAGACAAACTTATGTAGTACTCAATGCATTGTACATGTGGAGTTAGGAAATCAAGCACCAACTCATATGGTGTTGCACTGTTATGCACGATAGGATAAAAATGTATTCATTGCGTGTTTCTATTTCTGGCCAGCTAGCTCCCCAGTCTCCAAGTGTAAAAAGGTTGAAAACCACTGATCTAAATGAAAGAAAACTTTAACCTAATTATATTGACAGTGTTTCTAATGCAATACTTCAGAAGTGATTTGAGGTCTTTGTTTATAAAAATTCTTTCACTAAATAGCATAGCTGGTATTGGAAGTGAAACTAAAACATGTCAAAGAAAAGTCTATTTAGCCTGACCTGTGGTGGCACAGTGGATAAAGAGTCAACCTGGAACACTGAGGTCGCCGGTTTGAAACCCTGGGCTTGCCTGGTCAAGGCACATATGGGAGTTGATGCTTCCTACTCCTCCCCCTGTTCTCTCTCTCTCTCTTTCTCTCTCTCTCTGCTCTAAAAATAAATAAAAATAAAATTCTAAAAAAAAAGAAAAGTTTATTTAAATAACATGAAGAAATAAATAATTTTAAATTCAAATTAATAAGCATGGTCACTTTTGCTACAGGAGAAAGCAGTAGATATGAAATTGTCTTGGTGTTAAGGAAACATACTGAGGTATTAACTGTACTAAACTAAAAGAAATATCATCCCCAAATTAGTTAATGTCTGAGAGGAGTCATTTAGCTGTCTTTTCAAGGATGCTCATAGCATTTTACATTTCTAAAGGAAATTCCTTGCATAGAGAGAGAACCAGTGTTAAAAAGAAAAAAAGATTCATGTAGTTATTTGGATATCACATATTTTATAAGTACTGTATATAAAGAAAATTTATATATCTACAGGAAATTAATTAGCTTGGTATCACCACATGTTCCAGTTTTTCCTATCCATCACAATCTAGCCAATACATAGTAGCTTTTCAGTGTCATTTCACTACTGTTCTCTCCAAAACACCTATAGCTTTTTACCTGCTCTCCCTTTGTACATTTTAACATCAATCATTATTATTTGTGGAGAGGTTTTTGCTCCATTATTATTTTATAGTAGGCAGTCAGCTAGTTAGACATTAACAAAAGAGAAGGGAATAAAACTGGCTAAACCTAAAACTGATTAAATCTGGAAACAATAGCTTCCAAATAATGCAAGGGATAGCAACATTGCCCTGTAAAGGGGATTAACATCCCTCCTTTCCCAGCAGGCACGGACAAAAGGCTTTTCAGTCTTCACTGGGGGACAATGGTATGGCATTGTTCTTCCAGATTATAAAGTGGGATTGGGAGAGAAGGGTTGAGTTAGAACCAGTAAAGGGAAATTCCTGCACTGTGGCACATGTAGTAGAAGATAAGATGGCCACAGGTGAAGGGCCTAGCACAAGTCTGGGAAAAGCAAGGTAAGAGATTAGTTAGTGTGGAAGAAAGCCTACTCTTTCCCAAGCCTGAGTAATAGAATCAAAGCTTAACAGAGGCCCAGGGTTTGTTCATTGGCTTGTGAGCCTTCTCTGCTCTCTGTAGCAGCCACAGAGGTTCAAACATGGTTCCAAGCATAGGCCTCAATGTGACAGGACAGCACTGGCTCAAGCACAGTTGAAAACAGAAACTGGATGAACCACTAAAGCCTTGGCATGGACTAAAATGATCTATGGACGTGTCAGATGCCCTGCTGGTGCCAACCTAATGGCACTGCATCTCTGGGTCCTGGCCCCTCTTTTGGGCTTGGTGTGGACAAGTGTGGGTCTGAGGCCCTGCAGGCTAGACTTCTTCTGTGGTGAGACAGAACTGAGCTGGGTCCTAGATAAGACATCAGGCACCTGGGGGCAGTCCTGTATTTTCTCCACTAAACAGTGCCACAATTGCTCACATCTTTCTATGCATGGGTACCAAAAACACTTTTCTTCCAACTTTGCGAGAACTCATGACTCCATTTAAAAATCCTCTTTCCACCAGCAACATTTAGACTGTGAGGTACTTTATGCCAGGGCCAACAATAGTAATTGCCTTATGCACAGCAACTGATTAACACATTTTTGTTAAGTGAAAAAAAAGAAATATATTCGATATATTTGAAATATATATAATTAGGTATACTCAAATGAATGTATAACTAAACAAACACTAATGAGTGTATTAAAGTAAAAAATGCATATGCTAAAAAATTAGTTAAAATTCAGAATACATGGTTTAATTTAAATGGTCTGAATAGATTTACTGTAACAGTTTATAAGGTATATATGTTATATAAAACATTGTACATAGACATTTAAAAGAATAAATAAAATTTTGTTATTTTTTATTTTTTTAATTTTTATTTATTAATTTTTATTTATTATTAAGAGAGGGAAAGAGGGGAAGAGAGAAAGAGAAGCCTGAATAGGAAACCAACATAGAATAGTGACTAAGGGTATAAGTACCGATAACAAACAACCTCTGTTTAAATTCTACCTCTGCTACTCATCAACTGTATTACTTGAGCAAATTCCTCATGCTCTTTTGCCTCCTATTTTCCAACTGTAAAATGGTATCATTATAATAGTAATTAACTATTTAGCTAAGAAGCTATTAAAATTAACTCTAATAATATTAATAAATACTTCTTATAATAGCTCCCAAAGAGTAATATAGTGATAAATGATATGAGTTATATAGTGATAAAGGGTTATATAGTGGTAAATGATATGATTATTTATTAATATTTTATTATCATAATTTATTGGGGGAAAAGAGTCCCTTTTGAAAGAATAGATCCTCCCAAAAGAATACTAGAATTGTTCCCAAATCAAAGAAATAGTTGCCTAGAAAAGGAAGTGTTAGAGACTGTGACAAACAGGAGCATAAACCACACCAAAAAGACAAGCTTAGTTCCAGCCAGTTGTTCCCATTCAGTAATGTAGGCCCAGATTTGCTAGAGCTCCACATTTCCTAAGAAAAAAAACAATGAAATCTCTAATTTCCTATGAAATTTCCCACTTTTTACAACAGTAAGTGGTTTGTAACTTCTGCTATGAAGGAAAAATGCTTATGTTGTGATGGGGTCCAGGACACAGTACTCCAAAATATGGCACCTTAGTACATTGAATATGTTAAACTGAGGGAGTTTGAGAAAACAGCAGAAACAGGTTTCTCTGACCTTCTCCTACCCTTCTCCCTTGAGGAAAGTCATAAGACCCTCATGTGAGAAGTGCCCTTACCTGGAGGGGAGCAGCATCCTTATCTACATGATGAAGGAACACCAAGGAGAAGCCAAACAAAAGGCCTTGATCAATTTCCCCTGGTTTACTACACTGAACACATACTCTTTGTTCTCTCATATTTCTCCATGACTTTTTACTCTTCATCAAACCTAGCATAAAAACACTCAGATTTAACCATTTCTTTGGTTCCTCATTTTCTTATATAAGCTCCTATGTCACATAAAACATATTAAATAATTTGCATGCTTTTCTCTTGTTAATCTGTTTTTGTCAGTTTAGTTTTTCTGACCCAGCCAGGGACTTTAAGAGGATTGAGAAAAAAATTTCCCTCCCCTACAGGGGAGGTATAAGAATTTCTTGTCCCTCACATTCATTAAAATTTGCTTTCACTCTCAGTAGACTAGGATTCTCATTGGGGCTCTAGAAAGATAAACCAGTTACTACTGGTAAGCAAAACTCTCATCTGTATGAGCAAACAACCAAGAATTACCAAACATTTGAGGAAAAGCAACAGATGGTACCAAACCCCACAAAAAGAAAATGCAACTTCAGAAGAAGCTTTATTACTTCAGAAAAATAAAATGAATAATAATAATAAATATGTATATTCAGAAATTTGGAAGTATTAGGAAGAAAAATAGGAGGAGCAGATGGAGGAGGTGGAGGAGGAAGAAAATAAGAAGGAAAAGAAGAGGATGCAATAAAAATAATATTATGAGTATTTTTAGAAGTTATATATCTTATTTCTAAAGTCAAGAGATCAATAGATGAACTAAATAGTAGAAAAACCTAAGCTAAAGATAAATTGTTTCAGTTGATAAAGCAAATACAGAAATAATATTCAAACACATTAAAGAAGGATAATAAGTTGGAAACGTTTAAAGTAATGTTATTATGTCTGGAAAGTCCACAATAAAACTAATTAGAGTTCCAGAGGAAGAAGACAGAGAGAGAGAGGGTATAAGGCCAGGAGCTGCCATCATGGCCATTCACATGCAGGTTCCCATTGGATTCGGTCAGACGGTAAAGAAATGGTGGAGTCGGAGGATGGTGGGCCATCCTGTTTATTGGTGTCTCATCAAGACAGGCAAACTACAAAAAAGACAAGCAAAATGCAGAAAACCAGCTTTTCCCATGAAGGGCAAGGGATCAGGGAAGCCCCTGCAATCGTGATAGCAGGAACTGAGAGAGCAAGCTCCTGGTCTGGCCCACTTTATAGTGTAGAAACCAAAAACCCTTAATCCTATATACAAACAAGGAAGTCTCCGATACAAAGTCACTTATCTGAGGCATAATTGGATTCCTCAATGGAGTGCACCACCCACATCATGCAATCAGTCAAGGGTGTGGGGAAAAGCTTAGTCCCAAAACCAAGCCTTGGGCCAAAACAACCTGGCCTGCTTACAGCCTGTCCTCCACACCCAATACAAATCACAAGAGAGCAAACATATATATCATATTTACAAACTAATTTGACCAACAAAGGGGAAGAAATAAACCATGAAAGAAAATTTTTCTGACTTAAAAATGACCAAAGACTTCATCTGAAAAAGCCTTATAAGTAATTAAGTAAAAAACATTTATCTAGACATATAAAAGCTAACAGAAAATACCGCCTCAAAATATATGTCTCTGTGCCATAAGGATTATTTTGAACTGATTATTTTGAGAAACAGCAGATACAAGAGAAGCTCTGAAAACAGAGTAGAAGTTACCCTTTTGTAAGGGAAGTTTAATTTATAATAAAAATATTTGTGATAAGGTGCCAAGGAACTGTAAAACTTAGTATTAGCAAAGCCATTTTAAAGAGGAAAAGTCAGGCCTGACCAGGAGGTGGTGCAGTGGATAGAGCGTAAGACTGGGATGCAGAGGACCCAGGTTTGAGACCCTGAGGTTGCCAGCTTGAGTGTGGGCTCATCTGGTTTGAGCAAAGCTCAGTAGCTTGGACCAAAGGTCACTGGTTCAATCAAGGGGTTACTCAGTCTGCTGAAGGCCCGTGGTCAAGGCACATGTGAGAAAGCAATCAATGAACAACTAAGGTCTTGCAACAAAAGACTGATGATTGATGCTTCTCATCTCTCTTCATTCCTGTCTGGCCCTATCTATCCCTCCTTCTGACTCTCTCTCTCTGTCTCTGTAAAAATAAATAAATAAACAAACAAACAAACAAATAAATAAATAAAAATAAAGAGGAAAAGTCAGACTTCTTACCCCCTCCTTTCTGTAAAGAATGAAAAGAGAAGAATGCAGGAGTTTACTGGCTTACAAAGACAACTGGGTCATCTAGTCATAGTTTAGCTTATTCTTAGAATTCTCTGAATGGGTGCCTGGGGCCACTTGCCATACAGAGCAAAGATAGAATTTATATAAAAACCTTAGGAAACAATGTTTATGTACCTTAATCAAGGATTTCTATGCTCGGACTCACCCTAAAGTCATAAGAGTAAGGTTAAGTTTCAGTGGCATTTCATCAACAAAATTTGATATATCAAAGGTTGTAACAAAACAACATTAAACAAAATTTTGAACCTGCTATATACCTTTATGCAACCCCCTCCCCCAAAAAAACAAGCATCAAAATATAAGACAGTCTAGAACTATAAGAAAAAAGTTACAAATTCATACAGACAAACTTACTACACGGCTCAAAAAATGGTTGGATCAAATGCACAAGAATTAAAAGAAAGAAAATTGAAGCAAAGTAACTTACAAGCAAGGTATAAGGTAAAATAAAGAATATTTTGCCCATAAAATTGAGAATGCATATTTTTACATAGAAATAAAAACTTCTAAGGTTGTTCACAAAACATCTAAAATTTTAAAAAGTAAAGATTATAGAAAACTATAATTTTTTTACCAAATACAATAAAACTAGAAACTAAACACTAAAAGACTGAAATATATATGCCTTTGTTAATTTTAAAACACTCCTCTTATTTTTAATCATTTATGATTTATATATTTAAATTTTAAGAAATGTTTAGTATTTGAAAAAAATCTATTTTGACAGTTATTCTCAACTACTCAGTAACTTAAAAAATAAATGAAAGAAAGAAAAGAAAGAAAGAAAGAAAGAAAGAAAGAAAGAAAGAAAGAAAGAAAGAAAGAAAGAAAGCAAGCAAGCTCAGGTCCCAGCCCATGATCAGCAGTAGTTTTAAAAGCTTCCACAGGTGATTCTAAAGTGCAGAGGGTTTTGAGAAGCACTAGCTTATTCAATAGCCTGTAGATAATTTGCCATGTAGGACTGAGGCTTTGGGCAGGGGAAATTAAGGGATCTCAGATTTGGGAGCTGAAAATAGCAAGTCAGATGCTGTTAAGCAGATAAAATATATTATGCTCACTTTGTAAAGATGGCATTGCCCACATGGAAGCCCGTTGCCCAGGTGATATTAATGTGTGTTGGGGGTGGGCTGTGGGCAGGCAGGATTTTTGTAGCCTGGGGCTTGGTTTTAGGACTAAGCCTTTCCCACCCTTTTTTATTATTTTTTTATTTTATTTATTCATTTTAAAGAGGGAGGGGGGAGAGAGAGAGAGAGAAGGGGAGGGGGAGTAGCAGAAAGCATCAACTCCCATATGTGCCTTGACCAGGCAAGCCCAGGGTTTCAAACCAGCAACCTCAGGGTTCCAGGTTGACGCTTTATCCACTGCGCCATCACAGGTCAGGCCACCCTTTTTGATGTGGGTGGTGCAATCCCATCATGCCTCAGATAAGTGACTTTGTATTAGAGACTTTCCTATTTTGTATATTGGATTAAAGGTTCTTGTTTCTGCGCTATAAAGTGGGGCAGACCGGGAGCTTGCACTCTTGGTTCCTGAGATTAACATTAGAAAGGAGAGAGCAGAGAAAGGCCACGTGCATGGGCCAGGTGGCTATGATGGTGGCTATGGCTACTGGCCATACAGATGCTAAGGGCTGAATGCATCTGGCAGACCCTTTTATGGTGGATTTGTATGGTAGCCCAGTATGGTGGGGTTTTCCCCCTAAGTATAAATTTAAATGTCTTGAGCTATCTCCAGTATGCCACAGGCCTCATCATTTCTCGTTGCTAGTATTGATCCAATTAATATATTTAATTATCTGTTATTAGAGGTAATTAAAATTATGAAAGAATGTAAGATCGATCAGAGAAGAGAAAGATAGCTGGAGAGTTCTACAGTTACTCTAAATGGATGGGCAGGGAAGAGGACGTAGGGAAAGAAAATCAAAAGAAAAGGTAGAAATGGTATGAGGAAACACTCAAAAAAGATTACAATTCAATGCATAAACCTAATATGGATCCATGGCTACACATGCAATTAAAAAGTTGATTAATTTAGTTATTATTTTATGGTCCTCAGTCCCACCACTGGTTGGAAAGATTGAAAGAGATACAGTTGATAAAATGATATTGTATGCATGTATGTAATATATTGCACAACATGGAAAGGAAAAGCTTGCAAAGTCAAGCATTGAGTTCATTCTGAAGTTTTGACTAAATGCTCCACATCTAGTAAAATCTATAAATTTCTTCCTAAAAATAAAATGATTAAACAAGGTGTAACTTTTATCGCCAACTTCATCTCTGTTCTCAACAGCCATGACCACCTGCTGGATTAGATGATAAGAGAAAACTCTCTCTTTCATGTCTAATTAATACTGTCTTGCTCAAAGATTGTTGAAGAGAGTGTCAATTAGTGTCAACAGCCAGCAACTAAATTTTTTACATTTTAAACAACATGAACAGTGGGCAAGTTCTGGAATGCCATTCTTGTTTGATCAAACCCTTTCTTCAGCTTGATTAATAATTATGAAAATAATCACACATCTCTAAACACTTATGAACTTTCATACAATAATTCTAGTGTAAAAATATATAATGCAGGAAGACTATGAATGCATATATATTCAGTACAGATACATAATTTCTCTTCAATACCCGAATGTAAGTTTCTTTTGTCAAGAACTGTTCATCTTTGCATCTCCACTGCTTAGCACAGTACCTGGTACATAACTGAAGATATTTATTGGGCTAAACTAAATTCTGGCCAGAAAGGATTAACAATTGTGAACTATAGGGTCTGAGTAACCATCAGCTAGGCAGTATTATAGAAAATTGTGTAGAGGATAGAGTCAACACTCATTATTCCAATTCCAATTCCAATGTATCCTAAGCTTGAACCACATGAAGGTGAAAAACCCTCATTGGCATGCATTCTGCCTTTATGCATATTATTTTTACATGTTTAATTTATAACAATCCCACCAACTAATTTTTACTTGCCAGGAATTGGTCTAAAGGAAGGCATGAAACCCAATTCTGGGAAATGAAAGATAAAGAAAAAAATACTAGAAATATGAAGAAATCTTTTTCTTCTCATAAGACAGAGTGACTGAAGAACAAAATCTTTTTCCTTTCTATTCCTTCTTTACTGATGGTGAACATGTCATATAGGGTGATGATATCTGGAATATCATCAGCCATGTGATCAGGGGAGAAATCACCAACATTGTGGATGGCAGGGCAGAGAGGGTGCTTGCCCTTGGTTAATGACTGCTAACTCTAGACTTCCTGGTAGACTAACAAGAAATGCCCTCCTGGTTTAAGTCATTGTTAGTCAGATTTGTCTGTCTTTACCAAAACATTTCAATACGGTATCTTATACACTGAGACAAAAATTATTTGCCGCTTATCACTCTCCCATTGTCTTCTTTGCCAAAAAAGAGGCAGTCTTTATGGGACTAAAAATACCACAAGTATGCTTTCCTGTCTTCACTGCTTAATCATGAATATATAATGCCATCTTAGTCTTTCATGAAGAGAAGTTTATAGATATTTTTTATTATTTTTTTCCTTTCTAAAAGAAATGCACCAAAAGAAACCTTCATTCCCCTTTTACATTTTTTTGATTAATTTTAATGGGGTGACATTGATAAATCAGGGTACCTATGTTCAAATAAAACAGCTCTAGGTTATTTTGACATTTGCTTATACTGCATTCCCATCACTCAAAGTCCAATTGTCTTCTGTCACCTTCTAACTGGTTTTCTTTGTGTCCCTCTCCACCCTCCCCCACTTTGTAACCCCCACACTCTTGTCCATGTCTCTGAGTCCCATTTTTATGTCCCACCTATGTATGCAATCATATAGTTCTTAGTTTTTTCTGATTTACTTATTTCGCTCAGTATAATGTTATCAAGGTCCATCCATGTTGTTGTAAATGATCTGATGTAATCATTTCTTATGCCTGAGTAGTATTCCATAGTATATATGTACCAAAGCTTTTTAATCCACTCATCCTCTGACGGACACTTGGGCTGTTTTCAAATTTTCACAATTATGAAAATGCTGCCATAAACATGGGGGTGCATTTCTTCTTTTCAAACAGAGCTATGGTGTTCTTGGGGTATATATTTAAAAGTGGGATAGCTGGGTCAAAAGGCAGTTTGATTTTTAATTTTTTGAGAAATCTCCATACTGTTTTCCACAGTGGCTGCACCAGTCTGCATTCCCACCAGCAGTGCAGGAGGGTACCCTTTTCTACACATACTCACCAGCACTTATTCTGTGTTGTTTTTGTTGATGAGCGCCATTCTGACTGGTGTGAGGTGATATTTCACTAAGGTTTTAATTTGCATTTCTCTAATAATTAGTGATGTTGAGCATTTTTTATATACCTATTGGCAATCTGTATGTCCTCTTTGGAGAAGTGTCTATTCATTTCTTTTGCCCATTTTTGAATTGGATTTTTTGTCTTCCTGGTATTAAGTTTTACAAGTTTTTTATAAATTTTGGTTATTAACCCCTTATCAGATGTATTGTCAAATATATTCTCCCATTGTATAGTTTGTCTTTTTATTCTGTTCTTATTGTCTTTAGCCATGCAGAAGATTTTTAGTTTGATATAGTCTCATTTGTTTATCCTGTCTTTTATTTCACTTGCCTGTAGAGACAAATCGGCAAATATATTTCTGTGAGAAATGTCAGAGAGCTTACTGCATATGTTTTCTTCTAAGATGCTTATGTTTCACGGCTTACATTTAAGTCTTTTATCCATTTTGACTTATTTTTATAAATGGTGTAAACTGGTGGTCTAGTTTCATTTTTTTGCAGGTAGCTGTCCAATTTTTCCAACACCATTTGTTGAAGAGGCTGTCTTTACTTCAATGTATGTTCTTACCTTATCCTTTTCTGGGGATTTCTCTTGATTCATTGGTGTTGCATTTTTCTGCCTTCTCATCTTCTCTGTGTAAAAGAAGGTCTTGGATGATGTCAGAGTAATGGTGCAGTAGGAAGTGTTACTGATAAATCTCCCCCAAATCTCAACAAGATCTTCAACCAGAAACAAAAAAACCTATCCTTGGAGCCTCCAGATGTTTTGCAATACACCCGAAGGTATGGTCGAATGAAAAATTGGCTAAATATATAATCAAGCCCTGAATGAAATAGGGAGTAAGAAATGCTCCACCTTCCTCACTAACCTAAACAGGGCGGCTTTCACTGGGAACTGAGATTATAGAAACTGAGGCAAGAAAAGGGGATGAATAGATCCAGGTCGCGGAACAAACGGCCAAACCAGGCTGTGGCACAGAGATCCAGGCCAAGGAAAAACTGTTCCTGTGGCAACCGGGGTAATACAAGCTAACACTCGTGCCAAACCCAGACAAAGAAAGAGAAGTGGGGCAGCCATTTTCCCTGATCTCCTGGTTGGCGCACGCAGATAGTGGGCGAGAGATTCCTTCCAAAGCCCCGAGAGTGTGCGGCTGTGTTGTCCCACAGAGAGGCAGAGTCAGAGGCCTTTCTGTGGGCCAAAAGCAGAATCTCCGGGCCACCCCAGTGCTCTGGGAAAGCCGCGCATGGAGAGGGAGCGAGAACTAATTCCAACGCTGGAACTTTTCCGTGCGGGAGGGGGATTCACTCAGAGGGTGAGGCAGCTGGTCTGATATCCTGGTCGGTGTGCACGGAGAGTGAGCGAGAGATTCCTCTGAGCACCTCAGGAGTGGGTGCCCATGTTACCCCACAGAGGGGCAGAGTCAGAGGCCTCTGTGTGGGCCGAAAGTGGAATCTCCAGGCCGCCCTAGCGCCTTGGGAAAGCTGCGCACAGGCACGGAGTGAGAGCCAATTCCAACGCTGGAACTTTTTTGTGCGGGTGCAGGTTTCACTCAGGTGAGACTGCTGGCCTGATATCCTGGTCTGCATGCGCAGATATTGAGCAAGAGGTTCCTCCGAGTGCCTCGACAGTGCCTGCTCATGTTATCCAACAGAGGGGCAGAGTCAGGGGCCTTTGTGTGGGCCAAAGCGGAATCTCGGGCTGCCCCAGCGCCTTGCAAAAGCCACGCACGGGGACGGAGCAAGAGCCAATTCCAACGCTGCAACTTTTCCATGCGGTTGGGGGTTTCACTCAGAGCATGAGACTGCTGGCTGAATATCCTGGTCTAAGCGCGCAGACAGTGAGTGAGAGTTTCCTCCAAGCGCCCTGGAAGTGGGTGCCTGCCTGTGTTACCAGACAGAGTGGCAGAGCCAGAGGTCTTTGAGTGGACGGAAACCCCGCCTGATTATGCTAGCAGCTCTGACTGACTGAGCCTTACCCAGAGCCCTGTGCTGAGTGGAAATAGAGTGGGGAGTTGCCAGCTCTTTGAGCCTCTTTCTATCTAGGCAGAGGCATCAGCAACCCCATAGCTGGATTATCAGGCTACTAATTGAGGAAGGAAAGACTAGGAGAAAGGCTCCAGGAACACAGACTCTCTCACTGTTGGAGCCTATAAATGCTAATGAGCCTAGACTGCCAACGAGACTGAAGCACAATACATGACATTGCCATAGAGACTTATCAACTGCAAACCTCTACATGAGCATGCCAAAGGGGCAGAACCCGGGGTACAGAGTCACCAACCAGGAAGAGGGAGAGAAAAGAAAAAGCAAGAAGATAACCTCTCAAAATCAAGAATAATCCGCAGACTTTATAACCTATCACATTTTATTATATTTGTTCAATTGTTTCTCTTATCTTCATTCTTGATACTTTTTTTCCTCCTCCAATTTGGCCGATTAACTCTCTGCCGGTCTTACTCTCTCTTCTCCTTGAACTACACTACCCATAAGTGTTCCATCTCCCATTATCTTTTCTCTCCTCTTCCTTTCTCTCTATGAGGGTTGCACTCCAAAACCCTTAAATCTCTCTCTCTCTCTCTCTCTCTCTCTCGCTCCTTTCTTTTTTCTTCTTTTAGTGGTTCCCTCTTTTTTTTCTCTCTCTCTTTATTTTCTTTCTCTATATTAGTTTCTTCCTTTCTCCTTTACATCTCCTCTCATTCAAACCTCAATAACAAACAAATTATCTTATCTGGGACTCAAACTTATGTTTGTGACATTTTGGGGGGGTTTTACTTCACCTTTTTAACTAACTAGCAGTGCGCCCATCCCTGCCTCTCCATTTTATCTAGTTCTTGTTACACTAAATACAATACTAATTTTTTAATTTGTCCTCCAATTTTTATGTTTTCCTCTTAGTCCTCTCATCATAACTCTTAGACAACGAACACCTAAAAGCAAATCATTTTATTCTTGACCCAAATTTTTTCCTTATTTGCTTTTTGTGGGTCCATACCCCCTTTTTTTTTTCTTCTTTTTTTTGACCCTTTATTACTTTTCCCCAATTCAGGCCCTCCATCACAGGCATTGTTTGTTATAATTCACAGTTCACCACAAGATTTTCTCAAGAAAGAGGAAAGAGAAGAGAGGAAAAAAGGAAGAAGGAATAATTTCCTTTTTTTAAATTTTTATTTTATTTTATTTTTCTTTATTTCATTATTAATTTTTTTAAAAAAAACAACTCTTTTTGATTTTTTATTTTTTTATTTTTTAACATTTTATTTTTTATTAAATATCATTAATACTATAAAAAAACCACCCTCAGATGCCATTAAAAAAGAGAAAATAGAATATCATGGATACAAAAGAAAGAGAGGTAACACAGCTAGATGAGGAAAAATCTATGGAGAAAAAATTTAATATATTGGAAATTTTGGAGCTAAATGAGAGAGAATTCAAGATAGAAATCCTAAAAATCCTCCTAGATATACAAGAAAACACAGAAAGGCAATTTAGGGAGCTCAGAAAACAACTCAAGGAACACAGAGAATATATGTCCTAAGAAATTGAAAGTATAAAAACAAATCAAACAGAGATGAAAACTCAATTCACGAGCTGAAAAATGAAGTAACACGCTTAGATAATAAAACAGGTCAGATAGAAGAGAGGATTAGTGAAATAGAAGACAAGCAACTTGAGGCACAACAGAGAGAAGAAGAAAGAGACACAAAAATTTAAAAAAATAAGATAGCCCTACAAGAATTATCTGATTCCATCACAAAGAATAACATAAGAATAATAGGTATATCAGAGGGAGAAGAGAGAGAAAATGGAATGGAGAACATACTCAAACAAATAATAGATGAGAACTTCCCAAGCCTGTGAATAAAACTAAAGCCTCAAGTTCAAGAAGAAAACAGAACTCCGAGTTTTCTTAACCTCAACAAACCTACTCCAAGGCATATCATAATGAAATTGACACAAAACAACAGCAAAGAAAAAATTCTCAAGTCAGCCAGGGAAAAGAAGAATACAACATATAAAGGAAGGCCCATTAGATTATCATCAGATTTCTCAGCAGAAACTCTACAAGCTAGAAGAGAGTGGACCACAATATTTAAAGTCCTGAAAGAGAGGAACTTTCAGCCACGAATACTATACCCATCAAAGCTATCCTTCAAATATGAAGGAGAAATAAAAACATTCACAGATACAGAAAAGAGGAGGGAATTTATCATCAGAAAACCCCCACTCCAGGAATTACTAAAGGGGGTTCCCCAATCAGATACAAAGAACAAAAAAAAAACCAAAAACAAAACAGAGCCACAAGTAAAAGCTCCAAGAAGAACACAATAAAACCAAATTTAAACTGTGACACCAACAAAAAGAAAGGGGGGAAGAAGATGGAGATTAACAGTAGCAAAGGACAATGGAGTGCAAAAGTACTCACAAAATAGTTTGCTACAATGAACAGGGTAGGGACCCTTTTCATTACTCAAAGGTAACCACCATTGAAAAAAACCACCACAGAAGCACATGAGATAAAAGAGATAGCAACAAAGGAAAGACGTATAGAATACAACCAAATAAAAACGAAAGATAGAAAAATGAAAGAGAAGGATCAAACAAGACACAAAACTAACAGAAAGCAAGATATAAAATGGCAATAGGGAACTCACAAGTGTCAATAATTACACTAAATGTAAACGGATTAAACTTACCAATAAAAAGGCACAGAGAAGCAGAATGGATTAAAAAAGAAAATGCAACTGTATACTGCCTACAGGAAACTCATCTAAGTAATAAGGATGAAAACAAATTCAAAGTGAAAGGCTGGAAAACAATACTCCAAGCAAATAACATCCAAAAAAAAGCAGGCGCAGCAATACTCATATCTGATAATGCTGACTACAAGACAGGAAAAGTACTGAGACAAAAATGGCCATTTCATAATGGCTAAGGGGACACTGAATCAAGAAGACATAACAATTCTTAATATATATGCACCAAACCAAGGAGCACCAAAATATATAAGACAGCTACTTATTGATCTTACAACAAAAACTGACAAAAATACAATCATACTTGGAGACCTCAATACACCACTGATGGCTCTAGATCGGTCATTCAAACAGAGAATCAACAAAGACATAGTGGCCTTAAACAAAACACTAGAGTACTTGGATATGATAGACATCTACAGGACATTCCATCCCAAAGTGACTGAGTATACATTTTTCTCCAATGTACATGGATCATTCTCAAGAATTGACCATATGTTGGGCCACAAAAACAACATCAGCAAATTCAGAAAAATTGAAGTTGTGCCAAGCATATTTTCTGATCATAAAGCCTTGAAACTAGAATTCAACTGCAAAAAAAGAGAAAAAAAATCCCACAAAAATGTGGAAACTAAACAACATACTTTTAAAAAAATGAATGGGTCAAAGAAGAAATAAGTGCAGAGATCAAAAGATATATACAGACTAATGAAAATGACAATACGACATATCAGAATCTATGGGATGCAGCAAGAGCAGTGATAAGAGGGAAGTTCATATCACTTCAGGCATATATGAAAAAACAAGAGAGAGCCCAAGTGAACCACTTAACTTCCCACCTTAAGGAACTAGAAAAAGAAGAACAAAGAAAAACCAAAACCAGCCAAAGAAAGGAGATAATAAAAATCAGAGCAGAAATAAATGAATTAGAGAACAGAAAAACTATAGAAAAAATTAATAGAACAAGGAGCTGGTTCTTTGAAAAGATCAACAAAATTGACAAACCTTTGGCAAGACTTACCAACAAAAAAAGAGAAAGAACTCATATAAACAAAATCCAAAATGAAAGAGGAGAAATCACCACGGACACCATAGATATACAAAGAATTATTGTAGAATACTATGAAAAACGTTATTCCACTAAATTCAACAACCTAGAAGAAATGTATAAATTTTTAGAACAATACAACCTTCCTAAACTGAGTCAAGAAGAAGCAGAAAGCCTAAACAGACCTATTAGTAGAGAAGAAATAGAAAAAAAACATTAAAAACCTCCCCAAAAATAAAAATCCAGGCCCTGATGGCTATACCAGCGAATTTTATCAAACATTCAAAGAAGACTTGGTTCCTATTCTACTCAAAGTCTTCCAAAAAATTGAAGAAGAAGCAATACTTCCGAACACATTTTATGAGGCCAACATAACCCTCATACCAAAACCAGGCAAGGACTGCACAAAAAAAGAAAACTACAGACCAATATCTCTAATGAATACAGATGCTAAAATACTAAACAAATACTAGCAAATCAAATACAACAACATATTAAAATAATAATACATCATGATCAAGTGGGATTCAATACAGAATCTCAAGGATGGTTCAACATATGTAAAACAGTTACCGTAATACACCATATCAACAAAACAAAGAACAAAAACCACATGATCTTATCAATAGACGCAGAAAAGGCTTTTGATACAATACAACACAATTTTATGTTTAAGACTCTCAACAAAATGGGTATAGAAGGAAAATCTCTCAACATGATAAAGGCCATATATGATAAACCACCAGCTAACATCATATTAAATGGCACTAAACTGAAGGCTTTCCCCCTTAAATCAGGAACAAGACAGGGTTGTCCACTCTCTCCACTCTTATTTAATGTGGTACTAGCGGTTCTAGCCAGAGCAATCAGACAAGACAAAGAAAGAAAAGGCATCCATATCGAAAAAGAAGAAGTAAAGGTATCACTTTTTGCAGATGATATGATCCTATACATCGAAAACCCCAAAGAATCCACAAAAAGACTACTAGAAACAATAAGCCAATACAGTAAGGTCGCAGGATACAAAATTAACATACAGAAATCAATAGCATTTCTATATGCCAACAATGAAAAAATTGAGAAGGAACTCAAAAGAATAATCCCCTTCACAATTGCAACAAAAAAAATAAAATACTTAGGAATAAACATAATTAAGAAAGTAAAGGACTTATATAATGAAAACTATAAACCATTGTTAAGGGAAATCGAAAAAGATATAATGAGATAGAATAATATACCTTGTTCTTGGCTAGGAAGAATAAATATAATCAAGATGGCTATATTACCAAAAGCAATATACAAATTTAATGCAATTCCCATCAAACTTCCAATGATGTTTTTTAAAGAAATAGAGCAAAAAATCATCAGATTTATATGGAACTATAAAAAACCCCGAATAGCCAAAGCAATCCTAAAGAAAAAGAATGAAGCTGGGGGCATTACAATACCTGACTTCAAACTATATTATAGGGCCACGACAATCAAAACAGCATGGTATTGGCAGAAAAATAGACACTCAGACCAATGGAACAGAATAGAGAGTCCAGAAATAAAACCACATATATATAGTCAAATAATTTTTGATATAGGGGCCAATAACACACAATGGAGAAAAGAAAGCTTCTTCAATAAATGGTGCTGAGAAAACTGGAAAGCCACATGCAAAAGAATAAAACTGGACTACAGTCTCTCCCCCTGTACAAAAATTAACTCAAAATGGATCAAAGATCTAAACATAAGACCGGAAACACTTAAGTGCATAGAAGAAGACATAGGTACTAAACTCATGGACCTGGGTTTTAAAGAGCATTTTATGAATTTGACTCCAATGGCAAGAAAAGTGAAGGGAAAAATTAATGAATGGGACTACATCAGACTAAGAAGTTTTTGTTCAGCAAGAGAAACTGATAGCAAAATAAACAGACAGCCAACTAAATGGGAAATGATATTTTCAAACAACAGCTCAGATAAGGGCCTAATATCCAAAATATACAAAGAACTCATAAAACTCAACAACAAACAAACAAACAATCCAATAAAAAAATAGGAAGAGGACATGAACAGACACTTCTCCCAGGAAGAAATACAAATGGCCAACAGATATATGAAAAGATGCTCATCTTCTTTAGCTATTAGAGAAATGCAAATTAAAATGGCAATGAGATACCACCTCACACCTGTTCGATTAGATATTATTAACAAGACAGGTAATAGCAAATGTTGGAGAGGCTGTGGAGAAAAAGGAACCTCATACACTGTTGGTGGGAATGTAAAGTAGTACAACCATTATGGAAGAAAGTATGGTGGTTCCTCAAAAAACTGAAAATAGAACTACCTTATGGCCCAGCAATCCCTCTACTGGGTATATACCCCCAAAACTCAGAAACATTGATACGTAAAGACACATGCAGCCCCATGTTTATTGCAGCATTGTTCACAGTGGCCAGGCCATGGAAACAACCAAAAAACCCATCAATAGATGACTGGATAAAGAAGATGTGGCACATATACACTATGGAATACTACTCAGCCATAAGAAACGATGAAATCGGAACATTTACAGCAAAATGGTTGGATCTTGATAACATGATACGAAGCGAAATAAGTAAATCAGAAAAAACCAGGAACTGCATTATTCCATATGTAGGTGGGACATAAAAGTGAAACTAAGAGACATTGATAAGAGTGTGGTGGTTACGGGGGGGAGGGGGAAATGGCCGAGGGAAAGGGGGAGGGGGAGGGGCACAAAGAAAACAAGATAGAAGGTGACAGAAGACAATCTGACTTTGGGTGATGGGTATGCAACATAATTGAACGACAAGATAACCTGGACTTGTTATCTTTGAATATATGTATCCTGATTTATTGATGTCACCCCATTAAAAAAAGAAAAGAAAAAAAAAGAAACAGTAGCAAAGGATGATGGAGTGCAAAAGTACTCACAAAATAGTGTGCTACAATAAACAGGGTAGGAACCCTTTTCATTACTTAAAGGTAACCACCATTGAAAAAACCACATGATTTAAAAAAGGAGCACATGATTTAAAAAAGATAGCAACAGAGGAAAGATGTATGGAATACAACCAAATAAAAACGAAAGATGGAAAAACAAAAGAGAATGATCAAACAAGACACAAAACTAATAGAAAGCAATATATAAAATTGCCATTTAGGGAACTCACAAGTGTCAATAATTACATTAAATGTAAATGAATTAAACTCACCAATAAAAAGGCACAGAGTAGCAAAATGGATTAAAAAACAAAAATCCAACTGTATGCTGCCTGCAAGAAACTCATCTAAGTAACAAGAATAAAAACAAATTCAAATTGAAAAGCTGGAAAACAATACTCCAAGCAAATAACATCCAAAAAAAAGCAGGTGCAGCAATACTCATATCTGATAATGCTGACTACAAGACAGGAAAAGTACTCAGAGACAAAAATGGCCATTTCATAATGGCTAAGGGGACACTGAATCAAGAAGACATAACAATTCTTAATATATATGCACCAAATCAAGGAGCACCAAAATATATAAGACAGCTATTTATTGACCTTCAAACAAAAACTGACAAAAATACAATCATACTGGGAGACCTGAATACACCGCTGACGGCTCTAGGTCGGTCATCCAAACAGAGAATCAACAAAGACATAGTGGCCTTAAACAAAACACTAGAGTACTTGGATATGATAGACATCTACAGGACATTTCATCCCAAAGTGACTGAGTATACATTTTTCTTCAGTGTACATGGATCATTCTCAAGAATTGACCATATGTTGCGCCACAAAAACAACATCAGCAAATTCAGAAAAATTGAAGTTGTACCAAGCATATTTTCTGATCATAAAGCCTTGAAACTAGAATTCAACTGCAAAAAAGAATAAAAAAATCCCACAAAAATGTGGAAACTGAACAACATACTTTTAAAAAATGAATGGGTCAAAGAAGAAATAAGTGCAGAGATCAAAAGATATATACAGACTAATGAAAATCGCAATACGACATATCAGAATCTATGGGATGCAGCAAAAGCAGTGATAACAGAGAAGTTCATATCACTTCAGGCATATGTAAATAAATACGAAAGAGTGCAAGTGAACCACTTAACTTCACACCTTAAGGAACTAGAAAAAGAAGAACAAAGAAAAACCAAAACCAGCCAAAGAAAGGAGATAATAAAAATCAGAGCAGAAATAAATGAAATAGAGAACAGAAAACCTATAGAAAAAATTAATAGAACAAGGAGCTGGTTCTTTAAAAAGATCAACAAAATTGACAAACCCTTGGCAACACTTACCAAGGAAAAAAGAGAAAGAACTCATATAAACAAAATCCAAAATGAAAGAGGAGAAATCACCACAGATACTGTAGATATACATAGAATTATTGTAGAATACTATGAAAAACTTTATGCCACTAAATTCAACAACTTAGAAGGTATGGATTAATTCCTGGAACAATACAACCTTTCTAGACTGAGTCAAGAAGAAGCAGAAAGCCTAAACAGACCTATTAGTAGAGAAGAAATAGAAAAAAAACATTAAAAACCTCCCCAAAAATAAAAGTCCAGGCCCTGATGGCTATACCAGTGAATTTTATCAAACATTCAAAGAAGACTTGGTTCCTATTCTACTGAAAGTCTTCCAAAAAATTGAAGAAGAAGCAATACTACCAAACACATTTTATGAGGCCAACATAACCCTCATACCAAAACCAGGCAAGGATGGCACAAAGAAAGAAAACTACAGACCAATATCTCTAATGAATACAGATGCTAAAATACTAAACAAAATACTAGCAAATCGAATACAACAACATATTAAAATAATTATACATCATGATCAAGTGGGATTCATCCCAGAATCTCAAGGATGGTTCAAATTACTTAAAACGGTTAACGTAATACACCATATCAACAAAACAAAGAACAAAAACCACATGATCTTATCAATACACGCAGAAAAGACTTTCAATAAAATACAATACAATTTTATGTTTAAGACTCTCAACCAAATGGGTATAGAAGGAAAATATCTCAACATGATAAAGGCCATATATGATAAACCACCAGCTAACATCATATTAAATGGCACTAAACTGAAGGCTTTCCCCCTTAAATCAGGAACAAGACAGGGTTGTCCACTATCCCCACTCTTATTTAATATGGTAATAGAGGTTCTCACCAGAGCAATCAGACAAGACAAAGAAATAAAAGGCATCCATATCGAAACAGAAGAAGTAAAGGTATCACTTTTTGAAGATGATATGATTCTATACATCGAAAATCCCAAAGAATCCACAAAAAGACTACTAGAAACAATAAGCCAATACAGTAAGGTCGCAGGATACAAAATTAACATACAGAAGTCAATAGCCTTTTTATATGCCAATAATGAAACATTTGAGAATGAACTCAAAAGAACAATCCCCTTCACGATTGCAACAAAAAAATAAAATACTTAGGAATAAACATAACAAAGAATGTAAAGGACTTATATAATGAAAACTATAAACCATTGTTAAGGGAAATTGAAAAAGATATAATGAGATGGAAAAATATACCTTGTTCTTGGTTAGGAAGAATAAATATAATCAAGATGGCCATATTACCCAAAGAAATATACAAATTTAATGTATTTCTCATCAAAATTCCAATGACATTTTTTAAAGAAATAGAGCAAAAAATCATCAGATTTTTATGAAACTATAAAAAACTCCGAATAGCCAAAGCAATCCTAAAGAAAAAGAATGAAGCTGGGGGCATTACAATACCTGACTTCAAACTATATTATAGGGCCACGACAATCAAAATAGCATGGAATTTGCAGAAAAATAGACACTCGGTCCAATGGAACAGAATAGAAAATTCAGAAATAAAGCCACATATATATAGTCAAATATTTTTTGATAAAGGGGCCAAGGACACACAATGGAGAATAGAAAGCTCTTCAATAAATGGTGCTGGGAAAACTGGAAAGCCACATGCAAAAGAATAAAACTGGACTACAGTCTCTCCCCTTGTACAAAAATTAACTCAAAATGGATCAAAGATCTAAACATAAGACCGGAAACACTTAAGTGCATAGAAGAAGACATAGGTGCTAAACTCATGGACCTGGGTTTTAAAGAGCATTTTATGAATTTGACTCCAATGGCAAGAGAAGTGAAGGCAAAAATTAATGAATGGGACTACATCAGACTAAGAAGTTTTTGTTCAGCAAGAGAAACTGATAGCAAAATAAACAGACAGCCAACTAAATGGGAAATGATATTTTCAAACAACAGCTCAGATAAGGGCCTAATATCCAAAATATACAAAGAACTTATAAAACTCAACAACAAACAAACAATCCAATAAAAATATGGGAAGAGGACATGAACAGACACTTCTCCCAGGAAGAAGTACAAATAGCCAACAGATATATGAAATCTGATGCTCATCTTCTTTAGTTATTAGAGAAATGCAAATCAAAACTGCAATGAGATACCACCTCAAACCTGTTAGATTAGCTATTATTAATAAGACAGTTAATAGCAAATGTTGGAGAGGCTGTGGAGAAAAAGGAACCTCATACACTGTTGGTGGGAATGTAAAGTAGTACAACCATTATGAAAGAAAGTATGGTGGTTCCTCAAAAAACTGAAAATAGATTTACCTTATGACCCAGCAATCCCTCTACTGGGTATATACCCCAAAAACTCAGAAACATTGATACGTAAAGACACATGCAGCCCCATGTTCATTGCAGCATTGTTCACAGTGGCCAGGACATGGAAACAACCAAAAAGCCCATCAATAGATGACTGGATAAAGAAGATGTGGCACATATACACTATGGAATACTACTCAGTCATAAGAAATGATGACATCGGATCATTTACAGCAAAATGGTGGGATCTTGATAACATTATACGAAGTGAAATAAGTAAATTAGAAAAAACCAGGAACTACATTATTCCATACGTAGGTGGGACATAAAAGTGAAACTAAGAGACATTGATAAGAGTGTGGTGGTTACGGGGGGAGGGTGGAGAGGGAGAGGGAAAGGGGGAGGAGGAGGGGCACAAAGAAAACTAGATAGAAGGTGACAGAGGACAATCTGACTTTGGGTGATGGGTATGAAACATAAGTGAACGACAATATAACCTGGAGTTGTTATCTTTGAATATATGTATCCTGATTTATTTATGTCGCCTCATTAAAAATAAAATTATTTAAAAAAAATTAAAAAAATAAAAGAAGGTCTTGTCCACTGGAGTTTACTGGGTGTGTTGTGGCCTCTGTTTCCTAGGTGTGGTCTGTCTGTAGGCCCACTGCCTCCTCTGCTGTTGCTGCCTAGTGCGTTTGGGTATGTGCATTGCTGTGCCTGCCCACTGGGGCTGTTCCTGTGGTTTCCACTTGTTCTTCACGGGAGTGGCTGTAATCATGTGCTCGGTTGTATAAGCCTTGGTGGCCTTGGCCCTCACCCTGCCTCCATGGGTGGCTTTATGCTCTTCCCTGAGCGCAGTGGCGAGCACCTTTGTAAGCTGTGGGTCTCTGCCTGTTTCTGGGTTTCACCCCGGCCTTGCAGGAGGAGCCCGCTTGTGGGATGGCTGCAAGCCTTGGCTCCATAGGCCAGGCAGGACTGCATGCCCATGCTCAGTAGTGGGACTCTGCCTGTTCTGGGTTTTGTCTCCACCCCACCCCCCCGGGAGGAGTTGGCTCCCAAGTCAGGCCACAAGCCTCAGTTCTGTGGGTGGGGCAAGGCAGTGCTCCTGCACCCTTACTCAAGGGGTGGTCTCCACCCCTTTCAGGGTTGCCCCCCTTCTCCCACAGGCCGGATTGCAGTCTGCAGGCAGCTGGGCTTGACTGCTTTTGCAGGCCTACTCCTCTCCAGCCAGGCAAGACTGAGCTCACAGCTGGGCCTCAGTGGTGGCCAGCTGGCTTCTGCCCTTGCCGACAGAACCGCGCTTCTGCGTCCCGCCACCACCCGCCCTCGGGTAAGCCTTCAGCCGTGTGGATGGGGGCGCTGCAGCTCAGACCCTAAGACTCACTACTGTAGACCCAAAAGCTTCCTCCTTCTAAGTAACTCTGCTCTGAGTGCCACAGGACAGCTTATTTGGCTAGTGTCCTGCTCTTCTTTGCTGGTATTGCTGTTTCTGGGGGATGTATTCACTTCAGATTTGGGGAGTGACTCATCCCAGGGGTTAGGGTGGCTGTCTCCTAAAATGTTTCTCCCTGTGCCTCCTAGATTACACTCTCTTCCTGTTACTTCAGTCGTCTCCTCTCTCCCCAACCCCTGGAGCCCCGGGTGAGTGGTTGTGAGAGAGGTGTTCTGCACAGTCCCTTTAAGAAGAATCCTGGGTCTGAAAAATCAGTCTCTTTCTCACAAACAGTATCTTGTCTTGTTTCCAGCTAAATACTGTCCATACACCTTTTCTAGACTCTGGGGCTGCAGGCTGGGGCTTTGTTCCTGGAATTCATGACCCTCGCCTCTCTGCTAACCTCACTTCTCGCCATGCGAGGCTCTCCTGGCTGCCATTTGTTCCAGGGAGCTGGGCAGCCCTCTCTGCATTTCCGCTTTTCCTACCAGTCTCGGTGTGGCTTCTTCAGTGTTCCTTGGTTGAAGAGTCCTCTTAGTTTAGTCCAAAGTTGGTTTTTCCAGATGATAGTTCTTAAAATTAGTTTGTAATCCACTTTGGTTCTGGGAGGTGGGAGTTGGTACGTCCACCTATTCCATCGCCATCTTGTCTTTTCCCCCTTTTTACATTTTAACATGCTATGTGAAGAAGAGAACTTGGAGCTATAACAGCCATTTGCAATAATAAATTAAAATCAAACAAAGAACTAGAAAAAAATAAAACCAACCATCTCCTGACACCTTTGAGCAGTTAAATCAATATAGGACTTAACCATTTTACTCTGTACTTGTAGTTATGTGAGCAATATAAAATCCTAAATTTAAGCCACCTTTAGTTGAATATTATTTTATTTCAGATGAAATAATTCAAATTAAAACATTCATCTAATAGAGTTGTGAGAATTTTATGAGAAAACTTATGTAAAGTACTTAGCACAGGCTCTGTTACAAAATGAGTTCCAGAAAACTTTAGCTACTATTACTTGTTTTGGTAATTATATAATATATTATAATGTCTGCCCAGATTCTTCTCTTCTTCTGGTACTACCAGTTTTTTTTATTTTGAGGGATTATTCCTCTCTTTTTCAATTTCTATCACATAATCTAATGGGAACTGCCTTTTTCTAACACTATTCAAATTCACAGGTCACATTCCTGGTTCCAGGAGTGTAAATTAATACCAAACTGAGATAAGCATCATGCTCCATTACATTGGCTACATTTCTTAAATTCATTGGTCTGATAGTTGATATATATACATCCAGGATCTGTAGGCACTCAAGATTTTAGGCTCATGGGGAAAACCTGCCTGAGAGGATGAAGCCAACACACAGAAAAAGAAGTAAAATAACAGAGATAAGAGAAAATTAAAACAGCCTGACTGCATTTAAGCCCCTTGTTTGTTTCTTAGGCCCCATTGCTAGAATTGAGTTTCAGTCACTTGATCTGCTAGAGTTGTGATTAACACATTATTCTCTATCTTATAAAATCTTTCTCACCCTTTATCAAATGTCAACGGTAACCCTTTATCAAATTTAACAAATATCTATTTAGTATCTATAGTATCTCAGGTGCTGTGAGAAGCACTACAGATAAAAGATGACAAAGTCATACTCTTTGCAATCAAGTTGCTTAATCTTCAGAAACAGACACATGTCATGATCATTACAAAATAGAATATTAAGTGCTTGAAAGAGCTGCACAAATGGAGTGATAAAAGCATGAAAAAAGGCTATTCCCTTTGGCCGGGGATTAAGAGCCAGGGCCTAAGCAACAATTTTTCAAATCAGATGACAACTGAGAGTCTGAAAAGATAAATAGAAGTCAACCAGAGAGAGTTCAATCAGGAAAATAACTGGATCAGCTATAGTTTGAATCACCAGAACCTAGTGAACAACTAAACAGGGACCTAGAATAAACTCTACTTTAAAACTTGGGTTGACTCTTGGCTTCGTTACTAATTTAAGATCTATAGAAAGAGAATAGAAGTAGCTGGTGGGAGAAAAAAAAAGATAAATTATGGACACAAGTTTCAAGTATCTTTGAGAAATTTAAATGAAGATAGTAGGAACTTTGATATATAGGCTAGCATACAATTTTTAAAAAGTGGCTTGGCTACACATATACACTAAGGAGTTTTCAGCATATAGATGACAATTGGAGCCAGGAAAGTGAAAGACGTTGGAAGAAGATAATGTGGAGGAAAGAAGTGCAAAAATGGAACCTGAGGGAATATGTCATGCTTTGAAAACCAAGAGAGGAGAATTTCAAGAGAGTGGTCAATAATTTATACCCAAAGTAAGATTAATACTAAAATATGTCCTTTGATTTTAGCAACAACCTTGACAATAGCAAGCTTAGTTTGTGAAGTATGATTATATGAATTAAATAATGAATATAAGGTGTGCAGGTGTGGATGGGACTATAAATTACTGTTACTCTTTTGAGTGGCTTAGTTGTCAAGGAGAAAAAAAAGATCAGGTAGTACCTAAAATTTTTGGTTTTGTGGTTTGTTTATTGAATAAATGCTTGAGCTTGGATAGATGCTTGAATTTGTTTATATGCTAAGAAAAAGCTTCAGTAAATAAAATAAAAGATGAGTCAAAAATAGCAGGACAGGAATGCTAAGGATGAAGATAATGTCAACAGGCTGGCTTCAGCCATTTTTGTAATCTGCACCCTGCAGTCTCTGAGTACATATTACCTCCTCAGGAGGCCTCCCATGCCCACTCTAGCATATAAAGTAGGAACAACTCTCTAGACTTCTTAATTTGCTTTATATTTTTGCATATCTTTAAATCTCTAATCACATTCTGACATATTATAACCCTGCTTGCTTATTTGCTTATTGTCTGCCTTTCTCCCCTAAAATGTATGCTCCATAATAAAAATTAAATTAATTTTTTTCAATATCATATTTTTATTGCCTAAATAACAACTGACACTTGATAGGTGCTCAAGTAAATAGTGGTTAAATAAGTGAATGAATGCTTGGAAAGGATGTTTTAGAGAGTAGAAGCTAACTAGGAAAAAGTGAAGCCACAGGCAAGTGTCAGATAAAGAGAAAACGAAGAAGTAGAGATGCCAAAGAGCAGACCTCCAAGAAGTAAAAGACTCTAAGCCAGGGGTCTCAAACTCACGGCCTGCGGGCCGCATGCGGCCCACCAAACAATTTTGTGCGACCTGCAGACTAATCCACAAAGTTCAAAATATTTTGGATAAAATTAAGTAAGCCTAGGGGCCTACTTGTATTTTTCATTTCTCTAGCATCCTAGCTAGATATTAGCTTAGTTAACAGCAGTTGTGATGCGAACTACAGTTTCTGGTCGTTTTGTGACACTGAGTAAACTGCATGTATGATTGTGCTTGTTGTACTGATTTTATTTTGTTTTCAACTGCAGTGAGAAAAGTGTTGCGTAACAGTTGCCTTTTGTAGACCTAGTGCGGCCCGCTGAAAGGCTGTGATCTTGCTCTGCGGCCCACATGCTGAGTTGAGTTTGAGACCTCTGCTCTAAGCCACGTAGAGATCAAAGTTGTGGTCAAAGCTTGGAGCACCTGAGTTTAAGGTCTCAGAATGCATACAGTTATGGGGGATGCCAACATCCAGACTAGGTTCTTGGAAATGGATACCTGAAGTGTGGTGAAGGGAAAGCTCTTTGGAGTTCAGAAACCAGAGTTTCTTATGTTACATCATTGAGTGTGTCATGGTCATAGTAGCATAAGTCTCTTGGAGTAATAGCAGGAAGTGCAGTAGAGAAGCAGAAAACAAATGAGTACAATTCCTTAGTGAACTAAGGATGTCCAGGAAATAGTGATGAGAGCAGGAGTGAGATGGAGGATGGGGGCAGCAAAGAGTGTTGGGATGTAGCCATCAAACACAGATTTGAAACAAGGTGAGGATGGTTGGCCTGGATTTCCTGGGAAAATACATTCTAGTGATATAAACAACTAGAGGACTAATATGATTAAAACTTTTTGTTGTTGTTTATGTTTGTTTGTTTTTTACCATGGTGACCTAAACCTTTCCTTTAAGTTTTAAATGAAAGAAAAAGGATGGAATGTTTTCTTGGTGCCCTCATAAAAAAAACTTGTAATAAGAGGTCTGACCTACTTTTCATGTTTGACTACTGACAGCTTTTAACTGTCCTCCTGCCCTTGTGACCTTCATCTGGAAGTGTTGATTTAAAAAGAAAAAAAAGCCTGAGTGTTTTTCCTTTAGGTGCCAGCAGGAGATTCAAACCAAGGAACCCCTGCTCACAGCTACCCTTAGTGCTGCCCATCCAGGGGTCTCCAAACTTTTTACACAGGGGGCCAGTTCACTGTCCCTCAGACCATTGGAGGGCTGCCAAATACAGTGGTCCTCTCACTGGCCACCAATGAAAGAGGTGCCCCTTCCAGAAGTGCAGTGGGGGCTGGATAAATGGTCTCAGGGGGGCACATTGCGGCCCGCGGGCCGTAGTTTGGGGATGCCTGCCAATGAACACCCCACACCTGTATCCTTTCTTTGTTCTCAGGAGCCCATGAACCATTTTCTGACCAGCCTTGAAATTGGCTCTGCTCTCCCCCAAAATCATTGTTATGTAAATAATAGACCTTTTCAGACCGATAGGCTGGGTTGCATCCTTAGTCCTGACATCTGACCCAAATTTGGAGTCCAAGTCCATCCTGTTTCCACTATGTGCCCACAAAAATTCAACTGCTAAGGAGGCTTCTCAGCAAAGCCCTCCCTGACCTCATCTGGTGGTACTAGTAGTCACTTCTTACTTTACAATCTCATTTATGTTTATTTATATCTTTAGTGCTCGCTACAGTCTAATGTTTATTATAATTGTCTGTGCATGTATCTATTGCTCTCATTAAGATTCTTGGAAAATTATATCTTATAGTCCATAGAACTTTGTGTTATAACTGAATAAATATTTGATTTATTGAAATTTTAGGTGGTACAAGGGCAGAGTGGCATTCTCTTGGGGAATCAAAGTTGCAGTTTTGATATGAAGCTTTAAAAACACCCACTGAATGTATCCTATCTCTCCTGTGCTTGTAGCACTCATGATATAGTTGAAATCATGACATAAAAATAGCAAAGAACAATATAAAGACTCCTTTAAAAAAAGCAGTTCCATCCCAGCTGCTTCTCTTTCCCTTATAGAATTACTAAACAGAATGCTTAGTTGAAGATACTTGAAAGTTCATTCATTTTCTGTAAGAGCTAGGAGAATGTTCATAAAACAAGTTTCAAATAGAAACCCACCCATATGTTTTATGCTATTTTTCAGGCAGTTAGCCTAATTAAGACACCTAGGCAAGTTAGAGTCACCCTGTGAAAACTAAATTGAGTTTAAATACAGAATTATCTCAAAATCTATGAGCTTTTGATTGATGCCCCAGTTAATTTTGACAATTGGAATGGCTCCCTTCTTATATTCACTTTGGTAAGATGAATAATTATGGAAATGACCTCATTAACTCTTTGATACCAGTCATTAGAATTTCTAGAAGCTATTATGCCTGAAGTTGAAGCCTAGCAGAGAAAAATAATCAGTCACATTTCCTTCAATTTTCTGTCTTGTTCCACTTCACTGTCATATCTGCAGGCAATGCCAGAGATATTAAATTGTGTGTCCAATGACATATAGGAAGAGTAAGAAAAATCTCCATTCAGATGAACATGGCATTCACCAGTACCAGGATTTCTTACATCTCAAGATATTTTTTTACTCTCGGATTGGAAACAAATTTCATCCTCTCTGCTATCACACCAGCTCAGTCCAAATGAGCAAGTCCTCAGTCACCATAATAGAAGGTTTACTCTTAAGAAAGTGATACATTATAAGTCATCCAAAAGAAAAAAAATTAAATAAGTACAATTTCGGGAATAAAAAATATTTCTTAGAGTTAATTTCAAATACCTTTAGTCATGAAAAGAGGAGATTAGGCAAGAAACTTAACCAAATGGTGCAACTGAATTTACATAACTGATATCTTGTAGGTTGGTTCATCAAAGCTAAATTGCTCAAAGTACTCCACATATTTTTATTCATTTTTAATCTTACAAATAAAAATTCTACTCATTTTACTTTTTGAGAAAGAAAGGTGTATTAAAGGGTAAGATCATTTAAACAAGAACTCTCATACATTACATATAATCCTCAATTTTCTTATTTAGAAAATTATATTAATAATAATGCTACACCGGGGAGGTCTGGAGCTGATACCAGATGATTTTAATCATGTGAAAGTAAATGCATGTTGGTCCTTTACAAATAAAATAAAATTAATAAATCAATATTTGTTAGGTAGAACAAACACTAGGCAGATATGCCCATTAAATACTTGCATCACTGAACATACAACTGGGAAAAAAGAAAAACATATGAAGTAGGATGTAAAAGATTTAGCCTCTTAAACTTCACTCTAAGAGCAAGTCACTTACCCTCTGAGAGTCTCAACTCTAAAGAGAGGCTAGAATATTATGATTACTGTGATAGATTAAAAAATGGCCCAAATGTTTCTCCTCCTTATATTCATGCCTTTTACCACAGTGTGACATTCCCAATGAATCTCTGGGGTTTTAGCTTTATTTTTTTTAAATAAATTTTTATTAATGTTAATGGGATGAAATTAATAAATCAGGGTACATATATTCAAAGAAAACATGTCTAGGTTATCTTGTCATTAAATTATGTTGCATACCCCTCGCCCAGAGTCAGATTGTCCACCGTCACCCTCTATCTAGTTTTCTCTATGCCCCTCCCCCTCCCCCTAACTCTCTCCCTCCTTCCCTCCTGCGTCCTCCCTCACCCACCCCTGGTAACCACCACACTCTTGTCCATGTCTCTTAGTCTCGTTTTTATGTTCCACCAATGTATGGAATCATGTAGTTCTTGTTTTTTTCTGATTTACTTATTTCACTCCGTATAAGGTTATCAAGATGCCACCATTTTGCTGTAAATAATCTGATGTCCTCATTTCTTATGGCTGAGTTGTATTCCATAGTGTATATGTGCCACATCTTTTTTATCCAGTCTTCTATTGAAGGGCTTTTTGGTTGTTTCCATGTCTTGGCCAATGTGCACAGTGCTGCAATGAACATGGGGCTACATGTGTCTTTACGTATCAATGTTTCTGAGGTTTTGGGGTATATACCCAGTAGAGGGATTGCTGGGTCTTAAGGTAGTTCTATTTGCAGTTTTTTGAAAAACCACCATAATTTCCTCCATAATAGTTGTACTACTTTACAGTCCCACCAAGAGTGGATGAGAGTTCCCTTTTCTCCGCAGCCTCTCCAACATTTGCTATTACCCGTCTTGTTGATAATAGCTAATCTAACAGGGGTGAGGTGGTATATCATTGTAGTTTTGATTTGCATTTCTCTAATAACTAATGAGAAATGCAATATATCTGTTGGCCATTTGTATTTCTTCCTGGGAGAAGTGTCTGTTCATGTCCTCTTCCCATTCTTTTATTAGATTGTTTGTTTGTTTGTTGTTGAGTTTTATGAGTTCTTTGTAAATTTTGGATATTAGGCCCTTATCTGAGCTGTTGTTTGAAAATAACATTTCCCATTTAGTTGGCTGTCTGTTTATTTTGATATCAGTTTCTCTTGCTGAGCAAAAACTTTTTATTCTGATGTAGTCCCATTCATTTATCTTTGCCTTCACTTCTCTTGCCATTGGAGTCAAGTTCATAAAATGTTCTTTAAAACCCAGGTCCATGAGTTTAATACCTATGTCTTCTATGTACTTTATTGTTTCAGGTCTTATATTTAGGTCTTTGATCCATTTTGTATTAATTTTAGTACACGGGAACAAGCTGTAGTCCAATTTCATTCTTTTGCATGTGGCTTTCCAGTTTTCCCAACACCATTTGTTGAAGAGGCTTTCTTTTCTCCATTGTGTATTGTTGGCCCCTTTATCAAAGATTATTTGACCATATATACATGGTTTTATTTCTGGGCTTTCTATTCTGTTCCATTGGTCTGAGTGTCTATTTTTCTGCCAATACCATGCTGTTTTGATTATCGTGGCCCTATAATATAGTTTAAAGTCAGGTATTGGAATACCCCCAGCTTCGTTCTTTTTCCTTAGGATTGCTTTGGCTATTCAGGGTTTTTTATAGTTTCATATAAATCTGATGATTTTTTGTTCCATTTCTTTAAAAATTGTCATAGAAATTTTGATGGGAATTGCATTAAATTTATATATTGCTTTGGATAATATGACCATTTTAATTATATTTATTCTTCCTATCCAAGAACAAGGAATATTTTTCCATCTCATTGTGTCTTTTTCTATTTCTCTTAACAATGCCTTGTAGTTTTTATTACATAGGTCCTTTACATTCTTTGTTATGTTTATTCCTAGGTATTTTATTTTTTTTGTTGCAATCATGAAGGGGATTATTTTTTCAGTTTGTTTTCTAATATTTCATTGTTGGCATATAGAAAGGCTATGGACTTCTGCATGTTAATTTTGTATCCTTCGACCTTACTGTATTGGTTTATTGTTTCTAGTAATCTTTTTGTGGAGTTCTTCGGGTGTTCGATGTATAGGATCATATCATCAGCAAAAAGTGATACCTTTACTTCTTCTTTTCCGATATGGATGCCTTTTATTTCTTTGTGTTGTCTGATTGCTCTGGCCAGGACTTCTAGCACCACGTTAAATAAGAGTGGAGAGAGTGGACAACCCTGTCTTGTTCTTAATTTAAGGTAAAAAGTCCTCAGTTTTATGCCATTTAATATGATGTTGGCTGATGGTTTATCATATATGGCCTTTACCATGTTGAGATATTTTCCTTCTATACCCATTTTGTTGAGAGTCTTAAACATAAAATTGTGTTGTATTTTATCAAAAGCCTTTTCTGCGTCTATTGATAAGATCATGTGGTTTTTGTTCTTTGTTTTGTTGATACGGTTTATTACGTTAACCGTTTTAAGTATGTTGAACCATCCTTGAGATTCTGGGATGAATCGCACTTGATCTTGAAGTACTATTTTTTTATTATGTTGTTGTATTCGATTTGCCAGTGTTTTGTTTAGTATTTTAGCATCTGTATTCATTAGAGATATTGGTCTGTAGTTTTCTTTCTTTGTGCCATCCTTGCCAGGTTTAGGTATGAGAGTTATGTTGACCTCATAAAATGTATTTGAAAGTATTGCTTCTTCTTCAATTTTTTTGGAAGACCTTCTGTAGAATAGTAACCAAGTCTTCTTTGAATGTTTGATAGAATTCACTAGTATAACCGTCTGGGCCTGGACTTTTAATTTTGGGGAGGTTTTTAATAGTTTTTTTCTATTTCCTCCCTGCTGATTGGTCTGTTTAGGCTTTCTGCTTCTTCATGACTCAGTCTAGGAAGGTTGTATTGTTCTAGGAATTTATCCATTTCTTCTAGATTGTTGTATTTGGTGGCATATACTTTTTCATAGTATTCTACAATAATTCTTTGTATATATATGATGTCTGTGGTGATTTCTCCTCTTTCATTTTGGGTTTTATTTATTTGAATCCTGTGCCTTTTTTTCTTAGTGAGTCTTGCCAAGGGTTTGTCAATTTGGTTGATCTTTTCAAAGAACCAGCTCCTTGTTTTATTGATTTTTTCTATAGTTTTTCTGTTCCCTATTTCATTTATTTCTGCTCTGATTTTTATTATCTCCTTTCTTCGGCTGGTTTTGGGTTGTCTTTGTTCTTCTTTTTCTAGTTCCTTAAGGTGTGAAGTTAAGTGGTTTACTTGGGCTCTCTCTTGTTTGTTCATATAGGCCTGAAGTGATAGAAACTTTCCTCTTATTACTGCTTTTGCTGCATCCCAGAGATTCTGATATGTCGTATTGTCATTTGTCTGTATATATCTTTTGATCTCTGTGTTTATTTCTTCTTTGACCCATTCATTTTTTAGAAGTATGTTGTTTAGTTTCCACATTTTTGTGGGTTTTTCCCCCTCTTTTTTGCAGTTGAATTCTAGTTTCAAGGTTTTATGTTCAGAAAATATGCTTGGTACAACTTCAATTTTTCTAAATTTGCTGATATTTTCTTTGTGGCCCAACATATGGTCAATTCTTGAGAATGTTCCATGTACACTAGAGAAAAATGTATACTCTGTCGCTTTGGGATGAAGTGTCCTGTAGATGTCTATCATATCTAGGTGTTCTAGTATTTCATTTAAGGTAAATATATCTAGATTGATTCTCTGTTTGGATGAGTGATCTAGAGCCGTCAGCAGTGTTTTGAGGTCTCCAAGTATGATTGTATTTTTGTCAGTTTTTGTTTTAAGGTCAATAAGTAGCTGTCTTATATATTTTGGTGCTCCTTGGTTTGGTGCATATATATTAAGAATTGTTATGTCTTCTTGATTCAGTGTCCCCTTAGCCATTATGAAATGGCCATTTTTGTCTCTGAGCACTTTTCTGTCTGTAGTCTGCATTATTAGATATGAGTATTGCTACACCTGCTTTTTTTGGGGTGTTGTTTGCTTGGAGTATTGTTTTCCAGCCTTTCACTTTGCATTTGTTTTTATCCTTGTTGCTTAGATGTGTTTCTTGTAGGCAGCATATGGTTGGATTTTCTTTTTTAATCCATTCTGCTACTCTGTGTCTTTTTATTAGTAAGTTTAATCCATTTACATTTAGTGTAATTATTGACACTTGTGGGTTCCCGATTGCTATTTTATAAATTGATTTTTGTTAGTTTTGTATCTTTTTTGATTCTTCTCTTTTGTTTTTCTATCATTTGTTTTTGTTTGTTTGTATTCCATACTTCTTTCCTCTGTTGCTACCTTTTTTAAGTCAGGGGTTTTTGTGGTGGTTTTTTTCAAGGGTGGTTACCATTAAGTAATGAAAAGGGTACTTACCATATTCATTGTAGTACCCTAACTTATGAGTATTTCTGCACTTCATCGTCCTTTGCTTCTTTTAATCTCCATCCTCTCCCCTCTTTTTTTCTTTTGTTGTCACAGTATAAATTTTGTTTTATTGTGTTCTTGGTGGAGCTGTTACTTGTGGTTTTGTTTTGTTTTGTTCTTTGAATTTGGTTGGAAAACCCCCTTTAGTATTTCCTGGAGTGGGGGCTTTCTGCTGATAAATTCTCTCATCTTTTCTGTATTTGTGAATGTTTTTATATCTCCTTCGTACTTGAAGGATAGCTTTGATGGGTATAGTATTCTTGGCTGAAAGTTCCTCTCTTTCAGGGCTTTAAATATTGGGGTCCACTCTCTTCTAGCTTGTAGAGTTTCTGCTGAGAAATCTGATGATAATCTAATAGGCCTTCCTTTATATGTTGTACTCTTCTTTTCCCTGGCTGCCTTGAGAATGTTTTCTTTGTCATTGGTTTGTGTCATCTTCAATATGATGTGCCTTGGAGTGGGTTTGTTGGGGTTAAGAAAATTCGGTGTTCTGTTTGCTTCTTGAATTTGAGGCTTTAGTACTTTCCACAGGCTTGGGAAGTTCTCATTTATTATTTGTTTGAGTATATTCTCCATTCTATTTTCTTTCTCTTCTCCCTCTGATATACCTATTATTCTTATTTATTCTTTCTGATGGAGTCAGACAATTCCTGTAGGGTTTTCTGGGTTTTTTTTTATTATTTTTGAGTCTCTTTCTTCTTCTCTCTGTTGTGCCTCAAGTTGCTTGTCTTCTATTTCACTAATCCTATCTTCTATCTGGGCCGTTCTATTAGCTAAGTTTGTTACCTCGTTTTTCAGCTCGTGAATTGAGTTTTTCATTTCTGTTTGATTTGTTTTTATACTTTCAATTTCCTTGGTAATATATTCTTTGTGATTGTTGAGTTGTTTTCTGATCTCCCTAAATTGCCTTTCTGTGTTTTCTTGTATATCTCTGAGTATTTTTAAGATTTCTATTTTAAATTCTCTGTCATTTAGCTCCAAGGTTTCCAATATGTTAAATCTTTTCTCCATAGATTTTTCCACATCTATTTGTGTTACCTCTCTATCTTTTGTATCCATAATATTCAATTTACTTTTTCTTATTGGCATCTGAGGGTGGTCTTTTTGATAGCACTAATTAGAATTAATAAAGAATAAAAAGTAAAAAAAAAAGGAAAAAAGAAAAACACCCCACAAAAAAAACCAGTAATAATTTATTATTTCCCCCTTTTTTCTTTCTTCTCTTCCTCTTCTATCCCCTACTTAGGGAAATATCGTGATGACCTGTGAATTATATTATGCTATATGGAACAAAAACTGCCTATAACGGAGGGCCTGATTTGGGGTGAAGAGTTCAAGGGGCAAAAAAGGGAGTAGGGACCTACTAAATGGAAAAAAAAGGAGAAAATCTTAGACAAGTATAAAATGATTTTCTTGTAAGTGATGGTCAACTAAGAGATATAATGAGAGGGATAAGAGGGAAAAAGAAAAAAAGAGAGAGAAAAAATATAATTAAAGAAGAAAAAAAATAAAAATAATAAATAAAAATCTGTTGTATTAGGTGGAGCGAAGACTAAATACAATGGAGACCTTGGGTTGGGAGGAATGCTAGTGAGTTAAAAAGCAATGTAAAAAGTACCCAAAATGCCACAAAAATGAACAAACAAAAGAGAACCAGAAACAAAGGCAAAAAAAAACACACAAAAAAAACTTGTGTCCCAAATTAAATAATTTGTTCGTGATTGAGGATTGAATGGGAGGAAAAGTAAAAGAAGAAAAGAAGAAACAAATAGAAAGGAAAAAATAAGAAAAAAAACGAAGGAAAAAAAAACAAAAGGGGAGAGAGTGAGAGTTAAGTGTTTTGGAGTGTAACCCTAAAGGAGAGTAAGGATGAAGGAAAGAAATAAAATGTAACACTCATGGGTAGTGTAGTTCAAGAAAAGGGAAGCATAAGATTGGCAGAGAATAAAAGGACCGAGGTGGAAGAAATAGAAATAATAATAATAAAGGCAATAAGATAGAAGAAACAAACAACAACAATGAAGAATTAGTGGAACAAGTTATAAAGTCTGTGAATTTTTCTTGATTTTGAGAGGTTAACTTCTTCCTTTTTTTTTTCTCTCCTTCTTCCTGGTCGGTGACTCTGTACCCCAGGCTCTGCCCCTGTGTCACGCTTAGGTAGGGATTTGCAGTTGACGGGATTCTATGGCAATGTCATATAATTGGCTTTAGTCTCGCTGGTAGTCAAGGCTTGTTGGTGTTTGCAGGGTCCAACAGTGAGAGAGTTTGCTTTCCTGGAGTCTCTCTCCTAGTCTCCCCTTCCTGAATTAGCAGCCTGGTGATCCAGCTATGAGGCTGCCACTTCTGCCTGCGGACTAAGAGGCTCAAAGAGCTGGGAAATCCCCACTCTATCCTCACTCAGCGCAAGGCTCTGGGTAAGGCTCTGTTAGTCAGAGCCTCCAGCATAATCAGGCGGGGCTGGGAGTCAATTGTTGTCAAGGTGACTGTTCAGCGCCTAGCATTCAGTTGGACCACTCAACCCAGGCTTTCCACACTTTGTAGCCTGTTTTGCCTGGGAAGAAGAGGCAGTAGTCTGCTTGCTGTATAGATCTTAATATCTGCCAAGTCCCTCTTGTTAGCGTATATCCCTGAATATGGAGGCTCTGTCAATCAGAAGTTGCCCCCGCCCCTTTAGCGAGAGGCACTAAAAAATATCACGCCTCTTGTCTTTGATCGCTGAATTGAGAGAGATCTTATCAATTAGAGCCCCGTGGGTGTGCAGATTTTGTGGGTTAAGCTAATTTCAGTGATTGGGTCCGCAGTTGTGCTCCAGAAAGTATTTCAGCTGCCCGCATGCCCCTCCCCCAATGCTTGATTGTTAGCTTGAATGGATGGGTGCGGTGCCCCGCCCACGGAGAAAATCTCTGGAGTAGGGAATATAGCTTTGGCGCCCTTCCCGCTTGCTTTGCCACTGGTGGCTGGGGTGCACTGGGAGTGCGGGAGAATGGGGCACTCTAGATGTGCGGTCAAGTGGGGTGCTCTGGGCGTGTGGGCTAATGGGACGTTCAGGGCACGCGAGCGAATGGGGTGCTCTGGGCACACCAGTGGCTGGGGATTCTCACTCGCAGTGCGCGGGCCGCTGGAGACGCTGGTGGTGCAAGGGAGCTCGCTCTGCGACCAGACCAGACCGCGGCACGGGGTGCGCGCACAGTTTCTCACGGCACACCGGCAGCTGCTCGCAGCGCTCAGGATGTTGCTTCCCGAGTGTGGGCGGGCAGTTGCACGTGTGGGTTGACTCACCACAGGCGTAATCCCTCCTTGGCTTGAATGAACGTCCGTGCGGTAGTTAGCTTCCTCCACACCCTCAGCTCTGACCCGTCTCTCAGATTCAAGTGATAACAGTCCTTTTGCTTTCAGTGTGTGTGGAACTTTGGAATGCTCTGAGGATAAATTTTTCTGTTTCTAGTTGATAAATTTGTTGAGATTTTGGGGAGATCTGTCGAATGCGCTGCTCACGGTGCCATTTCCATGGTTTTGGCTTTAGGACTTGATTTAATCACTAGAATGACACAGAATTAATGATGTGTCAGGTCTGAGCCCAGATCTCTATAGGCTTCCATGCTTCCATTTGCTCCCTTGTACCCCATCATCACTCCGAAAATACCCAGACTCTCCTACTGGAGAATGAGAAACATGTATAGTAGAGCCTAACTGCCCAACCTGCTCTCAAACAGCCCACTCTAACTCAGTCCACAGACAGCAAACACCAGTCATGAGAACAAATCCAAACAGAATCAGTAGAGCTGGCTAGTTGACCCCAGACTCATGAGCAAGAAATGGTTATTATTTGCCACTGAAATTTTGTGGCTGTTTTTAAGATAGCAATATTGTGGTGATAGATAACTGATATAAGTCACCAGCCTGCCAGGTAAAATCATAGTAATACTATGTATCACAAATAAAATCATATGAGTAAAAATTGGCTTATAAATTATAAAAATTTTCAAATGTATAATTAATAGAGTTATCTGGAGAGTTTATCATATTAGAAGTTGAGGTAAAAAAGAAAAGTCTATAGTTCCCATGGTATATATTTCATCAATATTTCATAGTACAGTTTTATACAAATCAGTTATTTGTTTTTCCAAGTATGAAAAGCCAAGAATTATTTCAATACCACAATTCCAGAAAAAATATAATAAAATTGCCTATAAAATTATTTTATGGAACTGTTACATATGTTTTGGATTGGAAATAAAACACAATGATTACAAAGAATGATTACATCCATAAGTAATGATTATCCTTAAGTAAGAGTGACTGTAAATTATTTTAGAGAGTTGTCTATCATTCTCTTTAAAAGTCATCTGGGGACAGAGTCTACCTCTATTAGTTAATAATGTCAGGTTTAACAATCGTTTATTTCCAAAATATTACCAACTCATAACTTACATTTCACTTAAATGCATCTATGATACACATTTTTTTCACGTTCAAACTAGAAACTAAAATGGCTAATTAAATTCTTACAATGATTCTTTTACAAATATTTTAGGACAACTAGACTTTTTGTCTTTAGTCTTAAAACTATGGTAACTAATTTTATTTTCACTATTAGAACATGTATTCAAATATATATAGTTATTAATCAAGAAAGATCATAATATCTGTCATATATCTTCATATTTCCAACTCTAGAACTTTCTATCTATAAAATGGAGATGGAATGCCTTAAACCTTGGAAGATTTCCCTTATAGACAAATATCCCAGGATGCCCCTTAGCATACTCAGTCTTTTTTTATTCAATAAACTTTCTAATCCCGACCAGGCAGTGGTGCAGTGGATAGAGCACTGGACTGGGATGCAGAGGACCCAGGTTCAAGACCCTGAGGTTGCCAGCTTGAGCACGGGCTGATCTGGTTTGAGCAAAAGCTCACCAGCTTGGACCCAAGGTCGCTGGCTCAAGCAAGGGGTTATTCGGTTTGCTGAAGGTCCACGGTCAAGGCACATATGAGAAAGCAATCAATGAACAACTAAGGTGTTATACAAAAACCTGGTGATTGATACTTCTCATTTCTCTCCGTTCCTATCTTTCTGTCCCTGTTTGTTTCTCTCTCTGACTCTCACTGTGTCTCTGTAAAAAAAATACTTCCTAAACACAATATCTGCTCTGATAATGTAGTGAATGAGGGTCTCTAGACCAAATGGGGAAAAATAATGTGAATACCCATAAGAAGTTTGTTCCAATTTTTAGAGCAGTTCTGGTGTCCAAATAGCAAAACTCAAGCCCCCTCCTGAAGTCATGATTCATAAACCTACCATCAATGTTTAAGGACAGAAGGTTATTGTCTTCTCCCCTCTGACACTCCCTGTATAATTTCAGGACTGCCTATTGGTTATTACTACTTTAAGAAACACTTTTAAAGGAAATAACCCAACACTTGCAATAAGAGACTTTGCTTAATGAAGACAAGAGGAGTTAAATAAAATATTTTTTTTTTTACTGCAGAGCATAGAATCAGATAAAGCTCTAGAAAAAAGCATGTTTAAACACCTGTGTTGAACTGAATTTGAATTGTATTTAAAATTTTATTCAATTGGTTAAATGACTTGCCTTATGTAAAACAGAGTACCTCTAAGAAATACAAGTGAAGATTGTGTTTCCACAAAAATATTTAGCTTGCTTTGGGCAACAGTACAAGAATTCATAGAAGTAGTAGAATTGTGCTTTTTTTATTGATTTTAATTTATTGTGTTTATATAGATTCTAGTGTTGCCCCAAATGCATCCCCCCTCCACTGTAGTATTCCCCTCAACTTCTCCCTTGCCCTCCTCCCCATAACACTTTTCCCCCTTCCCTTCAGCTTTATCCCATCCTATCATCCTCTTTTCCTCTGTACTCTTCTCCTCTGGTCCCTTTGATCTCTCCTCTGTCTTAATTCCATTCCTCAGTTCACACTCTTCATTGGATTCTTCAAATAAGTGAGGTCATATGATACTTTTCTTTTTCTGCCTGGCTTATTTCACTTAACATAATAGTTTCCGCAGATTAAAACCACAATGAGATATCACCTCACACCAGTCAGAATGGTGCTCATCAACAAAAAAAACATGATATGTGCTGGTGAAGATGTGGAGAAAAGGGGACCCTCCTGCACTGCTGGTGGGAATGCAGACTGGTGCAGCCACTGTGGAAAATAGTATGGAGATTCCTCAAAAACTTAAAAATTGAACTGCCTTTTGACCCAGCTATCCCACTTTTAGGAATATACCCTAAGAACACTATAGCACTGTTTCAGAAGGAGAAATGTACTCCCATGTTTATGGCGGCATTGTTCACAATAGCAAAGATCTGGAAACAACCCAAGTGTACATCAATGGATGGGTGGATTAAAAAGCTGTGAAATAAGTAAATCAGAAAAAACTAAGAACTGCATGATTTCAAACTAAGAAACTGCATAGATTTCTTTCAAAACAAGACTAAGAGACATGGACAAGAGTGTGGTGGTTATGGGGGGGAAGGAGAGGGAGGGAGAGGGTTAGGGGCACAAAGAAAACCAGATAGAAAGTGATGGAGGACAATCTGACTTTGGGTGATAGGTATGCAACATAATTGAATGACAAGATAACCCGGAGATGTTTTCTTTGAATATATGTACCCTGATTTACTGATGTCACCCCATTAAAATTAATAAAAATTAAAAAAAAACCAGCTGTGGTACATGAAATTGTGCCTTAATGAATCATGCAGAACATCAAAATTGCTTTACCACATTAGAACTTCATTTAAGCAGAGAATTACAACTGCTGGTGTATAGATAAAGAGGCTTTTCTGGAATTTGGATTTTTGATTTTTCTTTATTTATTTTTGCTGAAATAGATAAGACAAACTCTTCCCCACACCATCTCTTCTCCCTAAGTACTGGAAGTATTTTTAATCAAACCCTGTTACATGCCTTGTAATATCTGAAAAATAGAAATGTCAGTTTTTATAATATTTATCAGAATTCCAGATTGATATCTACATCAATATCTTTTAATCTGTTATAAGTTTCAACTTATAAACATCTGCCTTTGCCACTGACTAAATATGTGATTGTAGATGACATTTACCTTTCTGGGCTTTAGTTTCTACATCTAAAAAATGAAGGCATTAAATAATGAAATAATCATTATGATTCCATACAACTTCAATAACCTGTAATTCTAGCACCAACTCAATGATGTGAAAGGTACTTCATACCCAAAATAACCAAAAATGTAGTGGTTGGTTTTTTTTATAAACCTGATTATTTTTAGTTATTTTCCATTTTGAGATTTTCATTTAAAGATTGATCAGTGTTACTCAGAGTGATGACTGATTTTTTTTAATCCATCTTTCAACTCTAAAGCCACAGTGTCTCTCAAATGCTTCTCTCTTTTCCATCTTCTTCAGAGGAACCTACTATGGAACCTATTATGGAAGAAAAGTAGAATATATGACCCAAAACATACCACTTTGGTATATGGACTTTATTGAGCTAAAAGCAATAAAGACACTGTAGACTAAAGAAAAACTTTCACAACTGCTTTACCTACGTAAAAGAATTTAGATAGAAGCTTGAATCAGAAAAAGAGCCATTGCCTGACCTGTGGTGGCGCAGTGGATAAAGCATCGACCTGGAAATGCTGAGGTCACACCGGTTCGAAACCCTGGGCTTGCCTGGTCAAGGCACATATGGGAGTTGATGCTTCCTGCTCCTCCCCCTTCTCTCTCTCTGTTTCTCTTTCTCTCCCTCTCTCTCTCCTTTCTAAAATGAATAAATAAAAAAAAGAAAAAGAAAAAGAAAAAGAGCCATCACCAGAGATTTCTTTTCTAAATGGCATATCTGTATGATAGTGCAAACATCTACCAAACACCTGCCTTTCTTACTGTCTTGTGAATCACTCATTCTCTTGGAAGCCCCAGGACCTGTCCTATGCTTTAGCTCAAAATAGCATATAAGCCTTAACTGCTCACTAGCCCTTGGGCATATTTTTATGGGCTCCTGTATGTATTAAATTAAATCTGGTTTTTTCTTGTTACTACCTTTTATGTCAATTTAATTTTTAGACCATGCAAAGAATCTAGAACGGTAAAAAAAGAATTGTTCTTTACCAACATTTACTAGCATTGTTCAAGGTTTTTGATATTGTCAGCATAAAAAATGTCCAAACCCATAAAATAAGTCTTAATAAATTTGAAAAGATTGAAATTATATCAAACATACTCTCTGAGCACAATGGTATAAAACTAGAACTAAAAAACATTCAAATACAGGGAGGTTAAATAACATTTTATTGAACAATAAATGTGTTAGCAATGGGATTAAGAAAGAAATCAAAAGCTACCTTGACACAAATGAAAATAAGAACACAACAATCCAAAATCTAAGGGAAATAGCAAAAGTAGTCTTGAGAGGGAAATTCATAGCATTACAGGCGTACCTCAAAAAATAAGAAAAATATCAACTAAACAATCTAACCCTACACCTAAAGAACTAAAAAAAAATGAACAAATTCCAGAGCATGGGCATGTCAGCTTGAGTTCAGGCTTGCCTGTTCGAGCACAGGGGTCACTCACTGGTTTCAGCTGGGCTCATCTACATCAGTGGTCCCCAACCTTTTTTGGGCCATGGACCAGTTTAATGTCAGAAAATATTTTTACAGACTGGCCTTTAGGGTGGAACGGATAAATGTATCATGTGACTGAGACAAGCATCAAGAGTGAGTCTTAAATGGATGTAACAGAGGGAATCTGGTCATTTTTTAAAAATAAAACATCGTTCAGACTTAAATATAAATAAAATGGAAATAATGTAAGTTATTTATTCTTTCTCTGCGGACCAGTACCAAATGGCCCATGGACTGGTACTGGTCCACAGCCTGGGGGTTGGGGACTACTGATCTGCATGATCTCAAGGTTGCTGGACTAAGCCCAACATTGCTAGCTTAAGCAAGGAGTCACTGGCTCAGTTTGAGGCCCCCTGCCCATCAAGGCATGCATGAGAAGCATTCAATAAACAACAAAAGTGAAGCAACTAGGAGTTGATGCTTCTCATCTCTCTCCCCCCCCTCACTCTCTCACTTTCTGTCTCTCTCTCTAAATATATATAGCCTGGTGAAAACATTTGTTTTAAAGACTATTTAAATTTTTTTTAATAGAATTTAGTAAAATATTGTTTTTCTAAGCCACCTGTGGAGATGTGGAAATGTTCCTGTATATGTCTAGACATTTTTATGGTAGTCATTAAAACCAAATTCTAATCAAAAAAATATTTAAACATCTCTAACTGATTTTAAGGTAAAAAGGGATCAAAGTTTACTTTTTGAATGAGCCGTTTAAAAAATAAAAAAGATCAAATTCAGGAAAAACAGGAGATACTAACATAAATTGTAACTGAATAGCCATCATTCCACTTCAAGGGCTATTTATGATGAAAGGATCTTTACAAATGTTTTGATCTAACACTTTTAAATAAGACCCATAGAGAAGTGACTTGTTATATGTATCACAAAGTTTCAGCAGAGCAAGTCAAGCTTCAACTTCCAGGAGTCCCTTTAAAGAAAAAGAAGAAGAAAAAAAGCTTTGCTTTTTCTCATTCTGACTAGAAAAGTGACTCACAAAGGAAAATATGTCAATCCACCACATTCTAAGACTTTCCAGAATTAAATGTATAGTTTCCTGTTTTTGCATAAATATATGACATTAAATAATGATTTTCTATTATTGTTCAAGTTATCTATTGGAGTGTTTAAAGGTTTTCTTGAACTTTATTCCTACATAGCAATCATGGTGAAACACTTTTCTGTCTAGCCCTTTATGCAGTGATCCAGCACGTGTTAATTAACTCAAAGTGTTCTTCATCACATAGCATTACTAGAGACTGCCTCCCAAAACAACTGCAATATCAGCACTAAAAGACTTAGGCCCTTTTTCCACATAATAAAGTCTTGAGGAGAAACACAGAAGCAAATGGAGTTTAATATAGACCTTGGATCACAGATGAAAGGATCCAATCAAATGCTGACAAAAGAAAAACTTCTGAATAGGTAGGTAAGCAACAAGCTACATAAAACATCATAACCATCCTAACAACTGAGCTTTCACATCTACACAGGGGAAATTTAACACCCTATTAGAGGGGCAGGAAGCAGAAATCTTGAAGTAAAACTCTATAGTCAGCAAACACAAGATGATGGGACAGTTTCAGAAGTATCATCATACATGTGACACTCAAGATGTTTACACTCCAAAATTGCATGAGGATTTTATAATAAAGAAATATGAGAAATAACAACAGTATAAGTCTCACTCACATATAGCTGTGAGGGCAAAAAAATAAGGCCACTTCATAAAATTTCCCCTTAATGATACTGACATTTTTTAACTTTCAAATAACCTCTTCAAAAATATTATTTTGAAAAAGGTTAAATTGTATTATGTTGCTCTGAGTGAAATGAGAATTGCTTTGTGCTAATATCAGCAATAATTACAAGCTATAATAAACAATAGCAGTAATAATAATATTACCAATTATCAATCGCAGTCACTTCATCTCCATCAACCAGTGCTGGCCACCATCATTTGCTTTATTTTCTTTTTTATTTAGTTTTGATAGATATATATAATTCCAGCTGCCCTTTTGTTGTTCCACCTGGCTGCCTGACCTCACCCTTACTTACTGGACAATCACCCCTGAGGCAGAATCCAGAAAGCTGAAATTGTAAAATTGTAAAAGGGAACATACCAGAACTTTTGACTGAGTACCGGCTTAGGCTCTCCCAACCCCGATAAAATTTGCCCTTAGTCTGTAACCGGTGCCTTTCTCCCCGGAGAAGTAACTGGCAGGGTTTCATTCTTCCTTCCAATAAAGCCTGTTACTCTGGTCTTTTTGGACTCCCATGGATTCCAACATTTGGTACAAAAACTTGGGACAGGGTACTAATTACCTGAACAATCCCTCTTTGCCATCCAAACTTATAACCAGGAAAGCAATGGGCAGCGACAGCTCATCCCAGGCTTACTCCCTGATTCAGTTTGGATGTGTAATTGTAGGTTGATTGGCCAGTGATCTGTTTCTGTTCTGAACCCCTGCCAGACCAGAAAGGTAAGCAGTTTCTCCCTTCCCTCTCCTGGTTGGTTTTAATTCGACCCATAAGTCCCTAATCCATCATTGGACAAATTTCTCCAGTCAGCCTCACATTTTGAGGGGTTTGCCATTTTTCTTTCTCAGGAGACAGCACATTCCCATTCCAAAAGTCTAAGTGCTGAGCCAAATCCCTCCACATTCTCTTTGAGTTCCTTCTTGGGTGGTGACGACCCCTAAGTAGGACGACTTCACATTCCCAGGACAGCTTTCTCCTTTGAGATTGTGATTGGAGGTAGGGTCACCCTCTCTAGATCACTAATCTCCACATTGGGCTCTTCGGAGTCAAAGCCATATGACCAAACTCTGTTGGGCTGTCTTCTAAAAAATCTTATTTAATTAGGTCTCTCTGACCTCAAGCCAAAGAAACTCATTTTCTTTTACAACACAGCCTGACCTCAATATAGGCTCGACAATGACTCCCATTGGCCTGAAAAAGGGACCTTTGATTTCAACATACTGAGAGATCTAGATAATCTTTGCCACTAGATGGGAAAGGTTTCTGAAATTTCTGAAGTTCAGGCTTCTTTTTACTTTTGTTCCTGTCCTTAATTTCTATGCTGCTTGTTCTACACCCAGGCCATTTTTGGGCAGAGAAACTTCACCTAAAACCTCTGCTCCTAATCTTTTCTTCTCCGCAGACTCTCACCTCTCTCCACCTCATTCCTGAAACCTGGGAGCACCCCTCTCCAGGATCCCTCTCTGGTCCCTCTGCAAATCTCTTTCACTTGATTCTCTTTTCTCCAGAAAGCCCCCTTCCCTCTCTTCCAGTCTCTCTTTCTCCTTCCCTGCTGGGCAGAGGCCCCTCCCTTCTCCACTGTTCTTAAACCCCTCCTCCCTCCTTACAGGTGGGTGGTTGTGTCTTTTTTCTTCTTTTGACCCAACCTTCCCCCTCCTCAGAGATTGACTGTGCCTTCCACTACCCCTCATCTTCTACCCTCTCCTCAGAGCTCTAAATCTTCTTAACTCCTCTGACCATGTGGCACCACAACCAGCACTGTACTGTCCTCCTTCTTCTCCTGCAGATTCTGACCCTCCTTTCCATCCAGCTGTTCACGCTGTCCATCCATCTGCTTTCTCTCTTTCTCTCCTCTATGCTGACAACTCCCTGCCTTCTAGAAAAGCATAAAAAACAGAGTTGTCTATTGAGCTGTGTGAGTGAGTAATCTGTTTTGTCTCTTTGTTTGTCAGAAAATATCTCTATCATAATTTAAATTGAAACAAGTAAAGCACACTCATTTAAATTTCTTAAGTTTTATTTTGTATGTGAAGTCTTTGTTTAACATGTAACTGTGTTTGTTTCTAAGGACTTAAACCAATAATTACCCACCTCTTAAACCAGACTTACTCATCTCCAGAAACTCTGACTGAAATAGCCCAATTCTTCCTGTTCAAAAACCTTCAGGGGCTTATCATCTTGTACATGACTTACACCTAATCACTGAGGCAGTAGTTCCCCCCCCCATCCAGTAGTCCCTAATCTCCACAAGTTACTGTCACACATTCCCTCAAACACCACTCACTTCATTGTCCTAGACTTCAAGAATGCCTTTTTTACCATTCCTCTAAACCCTGACTCTTACTTTCTGTTTACCTTTACACAGAGACTAATGCAGCCCAGCAATTTACATGGATTGTCTTACCCCAGGGGTTCAGAAAAAGCCCACAACTGTTTGGGCAAGCACCAGCTCAGAATTTAGCATCATGCAATCTCAAAACTAGTACTCTCTTACAATATGTAAATAACTCCTCTGCAACCCCTCCCTGCCTGCCTCAAGGAGACACACCGCCATCCTTCTTAACTTCCTCACCATAAAGGGATATCGTGTCTTCTCTGCTAAGGCTCAACTTTACTCTCAGTCTGTAGTCTATCTAGGCATTGCCTAAACCCCCACCACCTTAGGTCTCACCCTAGATCAAACTCAGACCCTCCGCAGTCTCCAACCACTTACCACCACAAATCAAATCCTTTCTTTCCTTAATCTAATAGGCTTCTTTAGACACTGGATTCCCAATTTTTCTCTCTTAGTCAAGTCCCTCAGTAAGATCCTCTGAACATGGCTTTTAAGGTCTATAGTGGCCAAGGGAGTGACAGAAAAGGCAAATAAGGCCCAAAAGAAGTCAGGAACTACCAGTTTTTGGCATACCAGTTTTTGACTCCAGTGCCCTAAAAGGCTTCATAGAATTCCATCAGGGCCCTACTCTGAGTAGAAAGAAAGCTCATTGAATTGAAGCCTGTCAGGCTTCCCCACTCCATCGGTTGACATGTCTGTGCTGTGGAAAAGAGACACGAGAAGGTAAACTGCCACCTTGCTCCATAGAGGGAGGGTTCAGTCTCTTCTAGCCCTGCTCCAGCTACCTGTGACCTGACCTTACCCAGCATGCTGGTAATTTCCACTGAAGACCCAAGGACATTGTTCATGAGCCCAAGGTATTTCTTCCAAGTAGCAGATAAACAGATCTCATTTCTTGTAAACACAAGTGCCATCTACTATGCCTTGTTTGAATATTTGAATTTTATTTATTCCTTGAAGATCTCTACTTTGGGTATTGACAGTCTGATTTTATTGCTTTATTTAATGTATAGTATCTTTTTTATTCTTCTTGTGTCAATGACCCATGTCTATTGTAGGCTGTGACCTGCTGCTGATTCCAGCTAGAAGCAGTGGTCACTAGGACTTAAACTCTAGCTGTAAAATGTAGAAATGTAAGCACTCTTTCCCTAAGTACTTTCAGGATTTACAGGTTACTCAGCAAACTGTTCAAAGACTGTCCAAGAGGCGCTTCCAGCAGTACATCACCCAAGGACTGACTTTCACATGGACAGGTCCACACACCATAATCCTGAAAACTCCCACTGCTGCTAAGGGTGATTCTTTCCTCCACCCTGACCATCAGGAGCTCAGAAACAGAGAAACAAAACCTACCCCTTGTCCTTCTATTCTCTATACACTTCTCATCCTGTATCACTCACTCACGGGCTTTCTACTCATGCGGGACCAACACCTATATGTGTCTCTCTACATAAACCTCTACCCTAATCTATCTCACCCCAAATATCAACCTAATCCCACACCATGAGCCTCTTTCAATTTATTGTACACTACCTGTCAATCTAAAAACCAAACGAGCTGTACAGGTGATCCCTCTTCTTGTTGCTTTAGGAATATCTATAAAAATAGACCTAGGGGCTGGGGGACTGGCTACTTCCCTTTATTATTCCTACTCTCTCTCTCTCTCTCTCTCTCTGAAGCTCAGAAAATTCATAAAAATCAAACCAAGTCATGAAATCAGTGGTTTTTCACAAATTGGGTGTCTTGACTATTGCCTTTGATTGGTCCACACACTTCCCTATTTATTTTTCTAACTTTTGAACCCTGCTTCTTACATTTGTTCACTAGTTTTTTACAGAACCACATGCAGACCTTCACCAATCAGAAAATTGGAAAATCTACCTAACCCTACACACCAACCCTGAAACCTGCCCTCACAAAACAGAAAAATCTAGAACTCTATAAAAACACTCCTACTCCAAACAATGGTGGAAAAACCCCTTATTATTGATGTTAGCACCAATTATAGGACTAATACTAATTTTTTACCTAATTTTAATGCTTGTCTCTTTCTTTATCAAGTTCCTGCAGACTCGAATAAGATAAATCTCTAGAATTTCCTACAATCAAATGCTTTTACAACCCTTACTCCAACTACCCCAGGGGGGTTCACAAAAGAGATAGGGATAACAGCAGGAAGTAGCTCCAGAATATGGCAGGTTTGAGACAAACCTTCTTCCTGAACCCCATACCCTCTCCTTCCCTCCAACTCTTTTCCTTTTTTATCATACCACAGAGTTGAGAAATGATAAATATATGAAATGCCAACTGCCCTTTTGTTGTTCACCTGGCTGCCTGACCTCACCCTTACTTACTGGACAATTGCTCCTGAGGCAGAAGAATTTCAGAAAGCTGAAATTGTAAAACCATGAAAGGGAACATACCTGAACTTTTGACTCAGAACCCCCTTGGGATCTCCCAAACCCTATAAAGTTCACCCCTAGTCTGTAACCGGTGCCCTTCTCCCTGGGAAGTGCCTGGTAGGATTCCTTTTTTCCTTTCAATAAAGTCTGTTTCTCTGGTATTTTCAAACTCCCATAGATTCCAACAATTTTTATGACAGAGACAGAAAGAGAGACAGAGAGAGGAACAGATAGACTGGAAGTAAGAGAGATGAGAAGCATCAATTCTTTATTGCAGCTCTGTAGTTGTTCATTGATTGTTTTCTCATATGTGCCTTGACCAGGGGGGCTACAGCAGAGCAAGCTACCCCTTGCTAAAGCCAGTGACCTCAGGCTCAAGTCAGCTAGCCACCCCACCCTCAAGCTGGTGAGCCCACACTAAAGTCTGCAACCTCAGGATTTCAAACTTGGGTCCTCTGAGTCCCACCCCCAAGCTCTAGCTACTGCTCCACCACCTGGTCAGGCCATTTGCCTCATTTTCTGAAAGAGACATCTAGCTGATTACCCTGCCAACCTAGCTTTCCTAGTGATGGAGCTGTCAAATGAAAATTAGATTATGGCTTTTCTGTTTACAAGGGAAAGGGACCAGAAGTTATCTCCCTAAAATATGTCACTTTGGAATGAATATTATTTTGAGTTAAAAAAATTAAAATTCAGCAGATTTAGTAAAAACTGTTTGCCTCCCCCTTCAACTGCCTAAATTTACATTGGAAAGAAAGGCTGTAGTGGGAAAGAGTTATTCCACTTTTTTTAAGCTAAGAAAAGTATCTGCATAACAACACAATCTTTGTTTTCCAAAGATCTCTTCTCTCATCTTCCTGTAACCAGCCTTTCCCCTTTCAATATCCCCAGACCTCCACTCCTGTCCTTAGCTCAGGACATTGTGTGAGCCTCAGTCATTACTTTTAGTATCCCCAGACCTGCACTCCTGTCCTTAGCTCAGGATAGTGTGTGGGCCTCAGTCACCAAGGCTGGGCAGCCCCTTGAGTCTCATGTGTTTGCAGCTCCTGTGTGTACATTATTAGAATTACCTTGCTATTTCTGGTATATGTCATTTTAATTAGACCAATGAAAGAAACTAGAGAAAAAGAAGAAAAAAATTTTCCACTCCTACACATTCTTTAATGACTCTTCCTTTTTCTTAAAAGAAAACCCAACATTTTCCCTGAATAGCTCATTCCTGTCTGACCTATCCTCTCCCTGTCTGTCTTGATCTCTGTCCTTCCCCATTGCTTACCACTTTCTGGCCATATTGGGTGTTTGATGGTTCTTTCCACATGCAAACTCTCTCCTATCTCAGGGCCTTTAGCCTCACTGTCCCTTCTGCCTAAAATACTTTTCTTTCCAGGATTTTGAAGTCCTCTCTAAATCTCTTTAATTAGCCTCTATATAAATGTCACTTCTTTATAAAGGTCCCCCTCCTCACCCTATCTCAAACCACTATCTTAGCCTCAGTTACTCTCCAGGCCTCACCCTGGCTTTGTTGTCTCACCAGGGCTTTTTGCCTGCTGCCTCCATAACTACTTGATAATAGATTATGTATGCATGAGTTCTTGTCTCTATCATGTGCCTTTTCTCACCCTAAGGGAACCACAAACAGCAGGGACATGTCCCAAAGTCCAGAATAATGCCTGATACATCATAAGAACTTTGAATAGTTATAGCATGAATCAATAAAAAATGATAATAATTTAATAAGTAAGTATGTAAGGCCAGGAGTTGCCATCATGGCCATTCACATGCAGGTTCCCATTGGATTTCGGCAGACAGTAAAGAAATGGCAGAGTTGGAGGATGATGAGCCATTCTGTTTATTGGTGTCTCACCAAGATAGGCAAGCCACAAGAGAAGCCAAGGAAAAAGCAGGCTTTCTGTTTTTCCCATGAAGGGCAAGGGATCAGGGAGGTCTCTGCAATGGTGATAGCAGGAACTGAGAGAGAGCAAGCTCCCAGCCTGCCCCACTTTATAGTATAGAAATCAAAACCTTTAATCCAATATACAAACAAGGAACTCTCTGATACAAAATCACCTATCTGAGGCATAATGGGATTCTTCATGAGAGTGTACCACCCACATCATGCAACAGTCAAGGGTGTGGGGAAAAGCTTAGTCTTAAAACTAAGCCTTAGGCTATAATGATCTGGCCTGTTTACAGCCTGTCCCCCATACCCAATACAAACTATAAGCAAGCAAACATATATATTATATTTACAAACTTATTTGACCAACATTCCACCCCTTTTGCATGCTTCACAATCTAAACCACAGGTATCTTCCATGATGGTCACTGTGCAAGGAATGAGATATATTGCATAAACAGAAACAGTGCCAACTACAGCAAGATGATTAACAAATCAAAAGCTATGCATAAAATAAGAGAGCTGTCAGTGGCACCAAGAGTGGGAAATCTTTTCCCTCTGGCAGAATACAGGCCAGAGTTTTGTCTGCAGACAGCACTGTAGCTGGTACCAGAGGCTGCCCTGAGCAGGCATACCAAACTTTATTGGCAAATACACCAGCATCTACTGGTTCTATATGTAGTAAAATAGGAGAACTCATTATTGGCCATATAAAAAGTACAAAGGTGCCCTTCATAATGCTGTCCCCCTGAGCACTCAAGGGGTAATACATTTCTGCCTTAGGTGGCCAGGTGCTGGTTGCCCAAGGAGTTAACTGGAAGTCCAACTCTAGCTCCTTTCCCCATGGTGCCAACAAGGCCACTCATCTCAGATGGGGGGCCTGTACAGTTCAGGGCCAAGTCCATTGAAGCTATTGGCCTTTAAGAAGGACTGTTGAGGCAGGCAAGAGCATGTTGCCCTGGTGTCCAAAACCTGGCTTTAGTAAAATGTCCTCGGTGTGTATCTGCAGCTGAATGGGAGCAGCTGCCTGATGCAGGAGGGCCTCTACTATAAAGCTGGGATCCCCTGTTGAGGTCTCTCATTCAAAACCCGAAGTACTGTCCACATGCAGTGTGTCCATCCAGTAAGGAAGCTGGTGCCCACTCCTGTAGCAGTCTCTGCTTTAAGAGTCCATTATACTGCTCAATGATACCAGCAGCCTGGGGGTGGTAAGAGACATGGTACTTCCTGTCCACCCCTAGGTCTTGAGCCCATTGCCTCACCATTGAACCAGTGAAGTAAGTACCATTGTCACTTTCAAGGACCAGCGGTTGCCCATATGCAGCACTCAGGAGGTCCAGAGCCTGTATGACTGCCCTCTGGTCACAGTTACGGGCGGGGAAGCAGCAAGCAGACCAGTGGCAGCATCTACACAGTGACTGCATACTGGTACTTTTCTGACTTTGGTAAGGGTCCAATGATGTCTATCTGCCATTGTGTCAGTGGAACATGACCCCTTTTGATCTGTCCAGGTGACAACAGTGGTCTCCGAGGGTGCTCTTTGAAACATACTGCACATTGCTCACAGGCTGCAACTACCTCTGCATAGGACACAGGCAAGTTCCATGCCTTAACCGTAGCCCACATAGTTTTCTATCCTGCATGGAGCAGGTGCTGGTGGAGCCACTGTGCCATGTCACCTGAAAGTGCAGTCTCCAACCATCACACCCTTGCCAACGTATCTGCCTCATCATTTCCAGAATGGGCTATAGGGGCATGCCCTGTGACATGATATACTGGCACCTGTTTCTGGTGTCCTATTTCTCATAAGTCCTGCCCCATGGCCTGACCCAATAGTGGATGATGCATTACCATCCACTGGTTAATATGCCAAGTAGCAATCCAAATAATGAGTACATGATAGACAGCCCAGCTGTCAGTAGAGATCAACAGAAGTGAAGGTTCATTATGGGCAACTAGCCAAACAGCTCTTAATTCTACCCATTGGCTGCTTTGGCCTGTACCCATGTCCATTCAAATAATCTCAGTGGCTGGATGGAAGGTTATAGTTGTCCATTTGGCAGGTTGGCCCCTGCTGGAACCATCAGTATGCCAGGCATCCTCGGGGATGGGCACCCGCCCCTCCTGATAGGGACTGACTTCAGGTTCTGCCTCCTGAGCCCCAGCTGCACCTGACTCGAAGGTTGTATAGGTGACTTTACCCAAGACTTCCTGCAGTCCTGCCCTCAATGGGCTGGTGTTAAGAGCAGAGTGTTGTTGCAGGTAGGCACCCCACTTGGCCAGGGTGGACATTTGAGCCATACTGCTACATAGTTTAATTGCCCAATCTCTCACCCATCCTGAAATAGGCTATGCTGTCTTGACTGTAACTGGTGTTTTGGTTGTAATACTCTCAGTGGCCAGGAGGGCAGCATACACAGCTGCCAGGTGCTTCTCCACTAATGAGTAATAAACTTCAGCACCTTTCCACAATTGGGACCAAAACCCAATAGGTTTCCATAAGCACTCTGTCCGTTGCCACAAGCCCCATTCAAACCCCTCCGAGGTTACATGAACATTCAGCTCACAGGGCCTGGGAGGATCAAACACATTTAAGGCCTGTGCCACCTTGACAGCTCTCTTAGCTGCTGCAAATGAACTTTGTGCCTGCTCAGTCCAATCCCAATGAACTCCTTCCTAATAAGGTTGTACAAGGGGCATAGTAACTGAGCCAAATGGGGTATAAATGCTTTCCAATACCCCAACAAACCTAAGAATTCCTGTAACTGTGTTACCATAGTGGGCATGGAGTATGCTTGGATCTTATCTATAACTGCATCAGGGATAACTTTTGTCTTACCCGACCAGACAACTCCCAAGAATTTAACAGATAACCCGGGTTCTTATAATTTGTTCTAGTTTCTGCACAGCCACATACTTTCAAATGGAATAGCAGGGTAGGGACTGCTGGCTCCAATTCTGGAAGAAAGTCACTAGTTAGCTTAATATTATCAATATAATGGTACACATGAACTGCCTCCGGATGTTTCCATTTAGCCAGATCAGCAGCCACCAGCCCATGGCACAAGGTGGGGCTATGAAAATAGCCCTGGGGTAATACAGTAAAGGTCCATTTTCTCCCTTTTCCAACTGAAGGCAAATTGGTCTTGACTTTCTGCAGCTATATCAATAGAAAAAAAAAAGCATTGGCCAAGTCTTCCACAAAGTGGCATGTCCCCAATTTATGGCTTAGCTGATCCATCATGTTAGCTATCAAGGGAACAGCAGTGTGCAAAGGGTGAACAACTTTATTAAGTTCTCTGTAATCTACTGTCATTCTCCAGGTTCCATCTGGTTTGTGCACAGGCCATACCAGGGAGTTGTAAAGACTGTGTGCTGGCCGGATGATCCCTACCTTTTCTAGTTCAAGAATTGTCCCTGAAAAAATAAAAATAAAAAAAAAATAAAATTATAAAAAAAAAAAGAATTGTCCCTGTGACTTCTTCATTGCCACCTGGCAGGCGGTACTGCTTGGTGTTAATCACACACTGAGGGATGAGTAATTGCAAAGGGGAATGTGATGCGTGTCTTTGCAACACTGCCTTCACAACCCTGATCCACAGCCAGAACTCCCTGGCTGTAGTTTCCAACCACAGTCCTTGCAAGACATCTACCCCCAAAATATATTCAGGAATAGGAGATACATACACCTTGTATGACTTAAAAGGCAGTCTTCCTATCCCCAATGGAATAGTTATTGACTTCACTTGAACAGTTTGGCCCCAATAACCATCAATGGCCACTGGGGTCCCAGTAAACCACTCTGGGTTCCCATAGAGGAGGGACCATTCTGCACCTGTATCCACCAAGGCCAACACCTGTTGTACATTGAAAGGGACCAGTGGTTAACCAGTTCAATGTATGGCCTCTGGTCCCCGCCCATCCCCATTCGACGTGTCTCTCAGCCCTTTTACTGTTCAAACTGGTACAATGGGTCTTGGGAGTTCTCCTCCTCCTAGGCTGTCTCCATCATATAATCTTGTAAGTGAGCTGCCTGCGCACCAAACATTTTATTGGTAGCTTCTGTGGCCTTTTGTCTCAGTGTTTGGAACTTCTGTTCTGGTTTAAGCTGCCGCCAAAGTTCCAAAATAATTTTATTAGACTGGCCATCCAATTTCCCCTTATATTCTCCAGCCGCAATAGAATTTACCCACATCTGTGTTCAGGTAACCTTTACAGGCCCATTTCCCTTGTTAGTTGGTGGTGGTGGTGGGGGGGCAACATAGGCAGCAGCCCTCACCGCTTTATGATCCCAAGCAGCCTCTAGCCCTCCCAAATCTGCTACCATCTGTGTAACTTCATTGATGGGCTTCCACACATAGAGGCCCAAGATAGCCACAGTGACTCAAAAAGGGCTGATGAGCACTAGCAAAGATAAATTCCCTCAGTTTTGCCATAAACATTTCCTCATCTGGCCCATGAGACCCAGGGTTGAAAACAGAATTCTTCATACCTAGTTCCTGAAGGACCTTTACTAACTCACTGTAGTGCTGCCACTGACTCATTGCCCCTGGCAATTCTCCAGCATTCTGCCAGACCAGGGGTAGGGAAACTTTTTGGCTGAGAGAGCCATGAACACCACATATTTTAAAATGTAATTCCATGAGAGCCATACAACAACCTGTGTACATTACACATTATCCAATAAAAATTTGGTGTTGTCCCAGAGGAAAGCTATGATTGGCTCCAGCCACCCACAACCATAAACATGAATGGTAGAAAATGAATGGATTGTAATACATGAGAATGTTTTATATATTTAACATTTTTTTTTATTATTAAAGATTTGTCTGCAAACCAAATGCAGCCATCAAAAGAGCCACATCTGGCTCATGAGCTATAGATTTCCAACCCCTGTGCCAGACCATACAAATGGCAGCCATTACCCATTCTAATAGGGTATAGTCTCCTGGGTTGCCATGGCATTTCTGAAGATGTTGCCTCAAGGAGGAGTGTGTGGTAATCTACTGAATCCATCTCTGTTCATGGGAGCATGATGCCACCCACCACTATGTCCCATACTTGTAGTAACCAGGCTACTAGGAATTCAGTAGATTTCTGCCTAAATTGTGCCTCCAACTCCATCAGCTCTGCCTGGGTATAGGTCCAGACCACAGGGTGTTCCATTACCTGAGCAGGAAGCTGTGGCTGCCCCTGGGGACTCTTTTCTGCTGGGTTTTTACCTTCTTGGCGACCACTGTTCAGGTTCTCATTGTGAATATGGCAGCTTTAGCCTGAGCCTTCTCATCCTCAAAAGAGAAGTTTCAAGTGGCTACTCCTGCTGACTCAAAGCCAATCCACCAGCATGGATGCTGCTGCTCCTTTGGCGACCATTTAAGCTCCTGTGGCTGCTGGCTTTTGGCCAGAAGCTGAGACTCAAGCTCTAAAATCTGCAATTGTTTCTTCAACAACTGCTGGTGCAAATGTTCAGCTTCCAGAACAAACTGCAACTCACAAACCCGTAATTCCTTCTCCAGTGCTCACTTCCATTCCAGCCTTTTCTGCCATTCAATTTGCAATTTATACTGAAGCATTTGACCTCAGCCAGCTTCTCGCACAGAACACCTGGTTTCCTCTTGAGTAAAAAACACGCAGCCCACAGCCCTTAAAAGGATAGCCATGGGGAGACAAAGCAGCAACCAGTTCTCTACTCCACACCTCAAGGGTGATGGCCCCATACCGATCTCCGAATCCTGCTGCAAACTACACCAGTTGTAAGGCCCAGAGCCCCCATCATGGCCATTCACATGCAGGTTCCCATTGGATTTGGGCAGATGGTAAAAAAATGGCAGAGTCAGAGGATAGTGGGCCAATTTTTGTTTATTGGTGTCACACCAAGAGATGCAAACCACAAGAGTAGCCAAGGAAAAAGCAGGCTTTCTGCTTTTCCCATGAAGGGCAATACTGATAGCAAGAATCGAGAGAGCAAGTGCCCAGTTTGCCCAACCATATAGTGTAGAAATCAAAACCTTTAATTCAATATACAAACAAGGAAGTCTCTGATACACAGTCACTTATCTGAGGCATAATGAGATTCCTCATGAGAGTGCATGACCCCACATCATGCAACATGCAAGTGGGGAAAAGCTTAGTCTTAAAACTAAGCCTTAGGCTATAATGACCTGGCCTGCTTAAAGCCTGTCCCCCATACCCAATACAAACTATAAGCAAGCAAACATATATATCATATTTATAACTTTTTTGACCAATAATGTGCCATAGGATAACTGCTTTATTTATAATATTTCTAGGTGTAAAGCCAGTGGCTAAGGCCACCATCACAGCAGCTGCCTGGCCTATGCAGGTTCGCATTGGATTCGGACAGTCGGTAAAGAAACAATGGAGCCAAAAGCTGATGGGCCATAGTCTTTAATCCCAGCTTGCACCCAGCGGTCAAGTAAAAACACACACTGGGCTCCAAAACCCACTCACATTTAGTGTTCACAAAGCTACTGACTTATCCAAGTTTCCTAGAATCAAAGGTTTCTAGCTCACCAGACTTATTCACCTCTGTTCCCCATCTCCCTCCTCCTCCCTGCACAAACTCTGCGCAAACTGGCTGTGTCATCTTGGCTGCTTCTCTGGCCTCCTCCACGTGGCCTTTCTCTGCTCTCTGCTCTCTAATGCTAATCTCAGGAACCAAGAGAGCAAGCTCCCATTCTGCCTCTATTTTATAGTGTAGAAATCGAAACCTTTAATCCAATATACAAAATAGGGAAGTCTCTAATACAAAATTACTTATCTGGGGCATGATGGGATTGTGCTACCCCACATCAAAAAGGATGGGAAAGGCTTAATCCCAAAACCAAGCCCCAGGCTACAAGGATTCTGCCTGCCCACAGCCCACAGACACACACATTAATATCACCTGGGCAACAGCCTCCACGTGGGCAGCACCATCTTTAACAAAGTGAGCATAATATATTTTATCTGCCCAACAATCCACCCCTATGCTCACTTTACTACCCACAATCTACATCACCAGTATCCCTGTGCAAGGAAATTAGGCACATTACACAAATTACAACAACATGGCCAATCATACAATTTCAACAATTACAGAGGTACACTTCACCAGTCTCTGAGCACTTTGCCCAAAGCGCAAAATGTCCTCGGCCTATGGGAAAAGCTTCCCGGGGCAGGGGAAGGGCCTCCAGCAAAGCCGCCCCCCACCCCCATCAGGGTATTTCATATTGTCCAAAATTTGTAAGTCCATCCAACAAAGGAGTCAGTGCCCACTCCAGTAGTAGTCCAGGAAATCAGTCCCACGCACATGGGGCATCAGCCACCCCCCTCATTCCTGCCATCCTGGCAGGTCTTACACTGTCCCAAAGAGGAGCATGTGGCAATGGCAGTCAGCATTTCCATCTCTGCCCTGGAGAGTATGTCCAGCCCTATGTCCCAAAATCGCAGACCTACCAGGGCCATAGTAGGTGCTCCTTCCAGCTGGGCTCTCCTCTTATGGAGACCACAGATTGCAAATGCAGCCCGATTCTCCTCATCTTCCAAAGAGGAACTGAAAACACCAGTTCCCACTGCCAGACTCAAGGCCCGGGCTGCCGCCACCTTCTGCTCCGAAGACCTTGTAGCTCAAGCCCTGGCTTCAGCCCTGGCCTCCTGCCACTGCTGGCTCTCTACAACATCCAGGGAAATCTGCAACTCACGAACTTGTGAATACTCTTCCAGCAGCTACTCCTTTTCCAAGTGAATCTCGCAAACCTGGTCAGCCTCCTCCTCCAGCAGTTCCTTCTGCTCCAGGGTCAGCATCTTTTTCTCCCATGTTTGCTCCAGCTCCTTCCACTGCTCAGTTTGCAGGTCCTGGGCAGCCTCTTCCACAGAGCTCTCAGGTTTCTCATGCATGGCTGTAAAAGTCAGCCAGCCTACAGACCCCAAAAGGACAGCCATGGGGAACCATGACAGCAGCCAGTCCTCTACTATGCACATCAAAGGTGGCAGCTCCATACCAATCTCTAAATCCTGCTGACTACACCAAATGTAAAGCCGGTATCCACGGCCACTATCACAGCCGCCTGGCCCATGCAGGTTCACATTGAATTCAAACAGTCAGTAAAGAAACAATGGAGCCAAAAACTGATAGGCCATCATATTTAATTCTAGCTTGCACCTGGTGGGCAAGTAAAAACACACACTGGGCTCCAAAACCCACTCACATTTAGTGTTCACAAAGCTACTGACTTATCCGAGTTTCCTAGAATCAAAGGTTTTTAGCTCACCAGTCTCATTCACCTCTGATCCCCATCTCCTTCCTTCTCCCTGCACAAACTCTGCACAAACTGGCTTCTCACTCAACACTCCGCCATCTTGGCTGCTTCTCCTGGCCTCCTCCACATGGCCTTTTTCTGCTCTGCTCTCTAATGCTAATCTCAGGAACCATGAGAGCAAGCTCCCATTCTGCCCCTATTTTATAGTGTAGAAATCCAAACCTTTAATCCAATATACAAAATAGGGAAGTCTCTAATACAAAGTCACTTATCTGGGGCATGATAGGATTGTACCACCCCACATCAAAAAGGGTGGAAAATGCTTCATTCCAAAACCAAGCCCCAGGCTACAAGGATTCTCCCTGCCCCCAGCCCACAGAGACACACATTAATATCACCTGGGCAATGGCCTCCACATGGGCAGCGCCATCTTTAACAAAATGAGCATAATATATTTTATCTGCCCAACACTAGGTCTAAACACAAACCTGCCAGACAAAAAGTATTCCTATTTTTTTATCTAGTGTAGTAAGAAAAGAGTTCAGAAAGGTTGAGTAACTTTCTTGAAGTCATACAGATAAAAAGTGGCTGAGCCAAGAATGAATCCAGAACTCCCTAATCCAAAAGTCTGTTTTCTTTCTAACACACAACACACTATTTGTAAGGCCAGTAGCCATGGCCACCCATCAGAGCTGCCTGGCCCGTGTAGGCTTGCATTTGATTTGGACATATGGTAATGAAACAACAAAGCCAGGAACTTGTGGGCCATTACCTTTAATCCTATCTTGCACCTGGAGGGCAAAAAATACACAGAGTGGAAAAACACTTCCCTTTCCAGTCAGGGTTCCCAAAGCCACTGACTTATCTGAGTTTTCTAGAATCAAAGGTTCCTACCTCAGTAGCCTTATTCACCTCTGTTCCTCATCTCTTTCTCTTTGCATAAGCTCTGAACAAACTGGCTTCTCCTTCAGCACTCTGCCATCTTGGCTGTTTCTCCTCTCCTCCATGTAGCCTTTCTCTGCTCTTTAGCATTGGCTCCTCTGCCCCATTTTATAGTGTAGAAATCAAAACCTTTAATCTAATATATAAACAAGGAAGTCTATGACACAGCCACTTAGGGTGGGAAAGGCTTAGTCTTAAAACTAAGCCTTAGGCTATAACCAATCTGCCTGCTTACAGCCTGTCCTCCACACCCAATGCAAACTATAAGCAAGCAAACATATATCAGAATATATATAGTATTTACTGTAAAAATGAGATGGCACTCAAAGAGCAGATGTGCAGGCTTTATTAGAGGAGAAAGACCTACTGGGTCACTTCTTCAGGAAGAAGGGCCCCAAAAACAGACTGAGGCAAAATTTTATAGGGTTGGGAGTAGCCTCAAACAAGGGTGTGCTGGTATGTTTGGCTTTCTGGAATACTCCTCTTTGAGGTGATTGACCAGATTTCTGGAATTTCTTTGTCCCAGGGGAGATTATCCAGTAATTAAGGGTGGGGTCAGGCAGCCAAGCAGAACAGCAAAAGGTCAGTTGTAATCCCTGGTAAATTCACATATCTATCATTTCTCAACTCTGTGGTTACATATAAAAGAAAAGTAGTTATTAATTTTATAATATACAGTGAGGGGTGATGAGGAAAAAGAGGAGAAAAATTTGGAAAATTATTGTTTCTTCTGGAGAGAACTCAGGAAAAGAACCTTGCCAAGCCAAGTCCCTCATCCAGTTAAGAAGATAATCAATTTCCATGCTGTGAGGTCTGAACCAGGCGATGTCTTCAAAAACCTGAGTAAGGAAGTAAAAAAAAATTGGCGAGGTAATAATTATGAATTGCTTGCTTGAAAGTGCCAAGTGGAGTGGCATGGTGATACATGGTCCTGGATGAGCCTCATGAGATGTGCTGGTCTGGTTTCTCTCAAATGGGAGGACATGTGGAGATTTTTAGAGACAGGGAACCTGTTGGTGTAAGTTTTAGAAGAACTGAATATGTGTGATTTAAAAGGAAGGAGGTTTGAAGAACATTCAGGGGGAACTTCCCAGGCTGAGTGGTGGCTTCTTCCTGCTGTCATCCTTACCTATTTGATATTTTCCTTGTGAAGTTCTCCTTGGGGTATTGGGGAATAGGAGTGTAGAAGCATTTGATTGTAGGTAATCCTAGAGATTTCTTTCATCCAGGCCTGTAGAAACTTGATAAAGAAGGGGGCAAGTATTTGAATAAGTAGGGTTGTATAGTGGGGGGTAAAAGTTCTTCCATGGTAAAGTTAGAGATATTTTTTCTGGAAGCTCTAGAGAGAGCATTTAGCTTGAGCTAAAAGAAATGTTTCATGTCCATTTGTAGGCTTTTCTTCAGCCAAAGAGACCCAGTGATCTTTTCCCCTTATTATGTGAGGGGTGAAAAGACTGAGAAGCATTAAGAGGTGAATGCTATTCATTCTCCTAGTTCTTCAGGGATATGGGAGTGCTTTAGGGTTAGGGGACAGGTAGGGGTTGAAAGATAGGCTTTAGGAGGTTTGCTGATAGAGGGTTTCAAATTTTTCTGTTTCACGAGGGCAGGTTTCAGGGTTGGTGTGTAGAGTTAGGTAGATTTTTCCAATTTTCTGATTGGTGAAGGTCTGCATGCAGTTATGTAAGAAACTAGTGAACAAACATAAGAGGCAGGGTCCAAAAGTTAGAAAAATAGGCCCTGGCCAGTTGGCTCAGCAGTAGAGTGTCAGGCTGGCGTGCAGGGGATCCGGGTTCGATTCCCGGCCAGGGCACATAGGAGAAGCGCCTATTTGCTTCTCCATCCCCCCCCTCCTTCCTCTCTGTCTCTCTCTTTCCCTCCCACAGCCGAAGCTCCATTGGAGCAAAGATGGCCCGGGCGCTGGGGATGGCTCCTTGGCCTCTGCCACAGGCGCTAGAGTGGCTCTGATCGCTGCAGAGCGATGCTCCAGAGGGGCAGAGCATCGCCCCCTGGTGGGCAGAGCGTGGCCCCTGGTGGGCATGCCGGGTGGATCCCGGTCAGGCACATGTGGGAGTCTGTCTGACTGTCTCTCCCCGTTTCCAGCTTTGAAAAAATACAAAAAAAACAAAAAAAGTTAGAAAAATAAATAGGAGAGTGAGTGGACCAATGAAAGGCAATAGTCAAGATACCCAGTTTGTGTGAAACCACTGATTCCATGTGTACTAATTCGCTGGGCTTGAGAGAGAGACAGAGAGAGAGAGAGAGAGAGAGAGAGAGTAGGAATAAGACATGTCAGTGGCCAGACCTCCTGCCCCTATACCTATTGAAATTTTTAAAGGAACAAGGAGAGGAATTAGCTCGTTTGGTTTTTAAATTGATGGGTAGTGTACTAGGAATTGAAAGAGGCTTATGTGGTGGGATTAGGTTGATATTTGGAGTGAGAAAGATTAGGGTACAGGTTTTTGTTCAGGTAGTCTGGAGACACATATAGGTGTTGGTCCCTCATGAGTAGAAAGTCCCTGATTGGGTGAGGCAGGTTGAGAGGTGAATAGAGAATAGAAGAACAAGGAGTAGGTTTTGTTTCTCTGTTTCTGAGCTCCAGATGGTCAGGGTGGAGGAAAGAGCCACCCCAATATGTGGGGAGACTAGAGGATTGTTAGCTAGGGTGTGTAATTAAACGTTCTTTGAAAAACCCATTTTCTGATTGTTAAAATTCTTTTTTCTCAGTATGAACCTCCTACAACCTGCACAAACCTTCTACAACTTACATAAACCTTCAACATTTATAAACTTTCTTATCCTGAAATAACTGGCCTTCATAACAACTTGCTTTTCCTTTTCTTTCAAAAGTATTTCCATACTTTATACCTTCTATTATCAAAACCATACAATTCTTTTCTAGTCAGAACTCTTAATTTAAAAATCTTTAACCTTTAGTGACAGTTATGTTGACATTCCTTTTACCCTAGTTTCTTTTTTCCCAAAGTCTAATTAAAAGAGTCCTTAGTTTTTTATATATTCACCATACATAGACCAACCAGCTTCAGGTTTGTGACTGGAGTAAGGCATGCCATTTTTCTATTTCAGCAGTAGTGAAAGTTGTCAGGATTATGGTGTGTGGATCTGTTCACGTGAAAGTCAGTCCTTCAATGATGTAATGATGGAAGTGCCTCTTGGACAGTCTTTGAACAGTTTGCTGAGTAACCTGTAAAACCTGCAGGTGTTTAGGGAAAGGTTGGTTACATTTCTAAACTTTGCAGTTAGAGTTTAAGTCCTAGTGATCACTGCTTCTAGCTGGAATTAGCAGCAGGTCCCAACCTACAATAGGCATGGGGCATTGACACAAGAGAAATAAAAAAGATACTATACATTAAATAAAGCAATTAAATCAGACTATCAATACCCACAGTAGAGATCTTCAAGGCATAAATATAACTTAAATATTCAAGCAAGGCAGAGTAGATGGTCCTTGTGTTTACAAGAAATGAGATCTGTTTATCTGCTACTTGGAAGAAATACTTTAGGCTCGTGAATGATGTCCTTGGGCCTTCAGTGGCAATTCCCAGCATGCTGGGTGTTGGGCAGATAAAATGTATTATGCTCACTTTGTTAAAGAGGCCGTTGCCCAGGTGATATTAATGTGTGTTGAGAATCCTTGTAACCTGGGGCTTGGTTTTGGGATTAAGCCTTTCCCACCCTTTTTGATGTGGGGTGGTACAATCCAATCATGCCTCAGAAAGTGACTTTGTATTAGAGACTTCCCTATTTTGTATATTGGATTAAGGGTTTGGATTTCTACACTATAAAATGGGGACGGAGCAGGAGCTTGCGCTCTTGGTTCCTGAGATTATCATTAGAAGAGAGAGCAGAGGAGAGCAGAGAAAGGCCACATGGAGGAGGCCAGGAGAAGCAGCCAAGAAGGCAGAGTGCTGAGTGAGATGCCAGTTTGTGTAGAGTTTGTATCTGGGATAAGGAAGGAGATGGGGAACTGAGGAGAATAAGGCTGGTGAGCTAGAAACCTTTGATTCTAGGAAACTCGGATAAGTCAGTGGCTTTGTGAGTGGGTTTTGGAGCCCAGAGTGTATGTTTTTACTTGCCTGCCAGGTGCAAGCTAGAATTAAAGACTATGGCCCACCAGTTTGTGGCTCCGTTGTTTCCTTACCGACTGTCCGAATCCAATGTGAACCTGCATGGGCCAGAAGGCTGCTGTGATAGTGGCCCTGGCTCTGGCTGCTGGCTTTACACCGGGCAAGGTCAGATCACAGGTAGCTGGAGCAGGGCTAGAAGAGACTGAACCCTCCCTCCATGGAGCAAGGGGGCAGCTTACCTTCTCATGTCCCTTTTCCACAGCACAAGCATGTCAACCTGTGGGGCTAGGAATCCTGGCAGGCTTCAATTCAATGAGCTTTCTTTCCACTCTGGAACAGGGCCCTGAGGGAATTCTATGAAGCCCTTTAGAGTTCTGGAGTCTTTAGAGCGTATGCCAAAAGCTGGTATTTTCTGACTTCTTTGGGCCTTATTTGCCTTTTCTGTTACTTCCTTGGCCATTATAGACCTTAAAATCCATGCTCAGAAGATCTCACTGAGGGGCTTGACTAAGATAGAAAAATTGAGAATTCAATGTTTAAAGAAGCCTATTAGACTGAAGAAAGAAATGATTTGATCTGTAGTGGTAGGTGGTTGGAGACTGCGTAGGGTCTGAGTTTGATTTTGGATGAGACCTAAGATGGTGGGGGTTAAGGCGATGCCTAGATAGACTATGAACTGATAATAAAGTTGAGCCATAGCAGAGAAGACATGATATCACTTCACAGTGAGGAAGTTAAGAAGGGTGGTGGTGTATCTCCTTGAGGCAGGCAGGGAGGGGTTGCAGAGGAGTAGGTTATTTACATATTGTAAGAGAGTACTAGTTTTGAGATTTCATGCTGCTAAATCCTGAGCTAGTGCCTGCCCAAACAGGTGTGGGCTGTTTTAGATCCCCTGGGGTAAGACAGTCCATGTAAGTTGCTGGGCTGCATTAGTGTCCGAGTCAGTTTAAATAAAGGTAAACAGAAAGTAAGAAGCAGGGTGTAGAGGAATGATAAAGTAGGCATTCTTGAGGTCTAGGACCATGTAGCAAGTGGTGTTTGAGGGAATGTGTGACAGTAACTTGTAGAAATTAGGGACTACTGGATAGAGGGGAACTATCACCTTATTGTAAGTTTTGTAAGAGGTGATAAGCCCCTGAAGGTTTTTGAACAGGAAGAATGGGGGTATTGCAGGGAGAGCTTGTGGGGATGAGTAAGCCTGGTTTAAGAGGTGGGTAATTATTGGTTTAAGGCCTTCGAAACAGACACAGTTACACATTAAACAAAGATTTTATATATAAATTATGAATTAAGGAATTTAAATGAGCACACTTTATTTGTTTCAATTAAAATTATACTAGAGATATTTTCTAACAAACAAAGAGACAAGACGGATTATTTACTCACATAGCTTAATATACAATTCTGCTTTTTTTAAGTTTTTCAAGATGGCAGGGAATTGCCAACATAGAGGAGAGGAAGATAGAAAGCAGACAGACGGACAGTGTGAATAGCTGGATGGAAAGAAGGAGGGTCAGAATTTGCAGGAGGAGGGGGAGGATGATAAAGTACCTGTGGTCAGAGGAGTTAAAAAGATTTGAAGCGCCTGACCAGGTGGTGGCACAGTGGATAGAGTGTCAGACTGGGATGCGGAAGGACCCAGGTTCAAGACCCCAAGGTCACCATCTTGAGCGTGGGCTCATCTGGCTTAAGCAAAAGCTCACCAGCTTGGACCCAAGGTAGTTGGCTCAAGCAAGGGGTTACTCAGTCTGCTGAAGGCCCGCGGTCAAGGCACATATAAGAAAGTAATCAATGAACAACTAAGGTGTTGCAATGCGCAATGAAAAGCTAATGATTAATGCTTCTCATCTCTCCATTCCTGTCTATTTCTCTCTCTGACTCTCTCTCTCTGTTTCTGTAAAAAAAAAAAAAGATTTGGAGCTCTGAATAGAGGGAAGAGGACTAAGGGGAAAGAGGCACAGTCACAGTTTTTAAGGAGGGAGGAGGGGTTGGAGAAGAGAAAGGCTGGGCCTGTGAGAAGGGGGTTGGGGTGAAGGAGAAACAGCAGCTTTTAAGGAGGGGGGAGGGGTTTAAGAACACAGTGGAAAAGGGAGGGACCCCTGGCCAGGAGGAGTAAGAGAGACTGGTATTTACAAGTGAATGAGAATCAGAATTCTGCAAAGGGAGGAGGTTTTCTGGAGGGAAGAGACTCAAGTGGAAAAAATTTGCAGAGGGACCAGAGAGGAGTCCTGAAAGAGGGGTGCCCCCAGGGATCAGGCTGGAGGAGAGAGTTGGGATTTTGCAGAGAAGGAAAGATTAGGAGTGAAGGTTTTAGGTGAGGTTTCTCTGGCCAAAAATGGCCTGCATGCAGAACAAGCAGTACAGAAATTAAGGACAGGAGCAAAGGGAGAAGAAAGTCTGCACATAAGGAATCTCTGATGCCCTCCCCGTCCAGTGGCAAAGATTATCTAGATCTTTCAGTTAGTTGAAATCAAAGGTCCTATTTTCAGGCCAGTGGGAGTCGTTGTCTAGTTTATATTGTGGCCAGGCAGTATTGCAAAAGAAAATGAATAGAAGACAGCCCAATAGGGTTTGGTCAGAAGGCTTTGACTTTGAAGAGCCCATTGTGGAGATTAGTGATCTAGAGAGGGCATCCCCACCTCCAATCACAATCTCAAAAGGAAGGTGGAGTCGTCCTGCATAAGGGTCATTGCCGCCCAAGAAGGAGCTCAAAGAGAATGTGGAGGGATTTGGCCAAGCACTTAGACTTTTGGAATGTGCTGTCTCCTGAGACAGAAAAATGGCAAACCCCTCAAACTGTGAGGCTGACCAGAGAAAGCTGTCTGACAATGGGTTAGGGACTTATGGGTCAAATTAAAGCCAACTGGGAGAGGGAAGGGAGAAACTCCTTACCTTTCTGATCTGGCAGGGGTTCAGGACAGGGTTAGACTGCTGGCCAATCAACCTACTATTGCTTGTCCAGGCTTTCTTTGGACAACAAAGAGGGATTGTCCAAACCTGTCCTGGGTTTTGGCATCAGATGTAAGAATGAGATGGCACTCAAACATCAGATGTGCAGGCTTTATTAGAGGAGAAAGACCTGCCGGGTCACTTCTCTGGGAAGAAGAGCCCCAAAAATGGACTGAAGCAAAATTTTATAGGGTTGGGAATAGCCTCCTGCAAGGGTGTGCTGGTATGTTTTGCTTTTTGGAATACTCCTCTTTGGGGTGATTGACCAGCATCCTGGAATTCATTTGCCCCAGGGGTGATTGTTCGGTAATTAAGAATGGGGTCAAGCAGCCAAGCAGAACAGCAAAAGGGCAGTTGTTATCTCTGGTCAATTCATGTATCTATCATTTACAAACTTATTTGACCAACACTATTGCAGATATTAATAATGTTAATTATGATAATTGTCAATATTTATAAGGTACTTACCAGGTACCAGAGCCTGTTATAAGTACACTATATGTATCAACTCATTTAAAGCTCAAGACAACCAATGGTATTGGCACTTTTATCTTATCTCAGAGATAAGGAACTTGAGGCTCAGACAGGTTAAATCCTCTGCCCAGCATAATAACAAAGCCAATCAGTGGAAGAAATAGAATTCAAGCCTAAACCATCTGATTTATAATCTTTGTTTCTGATGTCTATGCTATAAAGAGAAATCAGATGCTTCTTTTTATCATCTCTAAAGTGAAACAGGAAAGGCACAAAGTGATGCTAATGTTTCCACAAAGATCACATGGCAATATTCCACAGCAGCACTGAGCCCACCAGCACACACAGGCACACAAGAGTTTGCCACTGCCTAAAGAAGCTGGTCTACTTTATGCTGGGAGCCAAAAAAGTAGAAAAAATAAGTATTTTGGAAAGCATTTCAAAGTACTTTAGCATAAACTTCCTGGACTAGTTGTCCCTGTAGAGCCCAAGCTCTATGTCAATCAAGCATCCCCAATTGGACTTGCCCACACAGTGGGACATTTCTGCTTAACAGCAGGGCTGGCAGCCTCTTTGAATGTTGGACAAATAAGTTCTTAAAATTTGTATTTTTTTGAGTTTGCCCACTTTTATTGTTAAAAAATGGCACTGGGCAGCCACATGTGTGCTTGCCCTCAAAGTGGGGCAGTTGATTGAAAATTGTGGATTGCAGTCCTGCTTAGGAAGGGTCATTGGTTTGCTAATGTTTGCTGGAGGAAGGGTCTTTGTGGGCTGTTTGGCCAGGAGCCACAGCCACCATCACAGCCGCCTGGCCCATGCAGGTGCACATTTGATTCGGACAGTCAGTAATGAAATAACGAAGCCAAACAACTGGGGGGCCATTACCTTTAATCCTAACTTGCACCCAGAAGGCAAGTAAAAACACACACTGGGCTCCAAAACCCATTCATTCAGTGCTCACAAAGCTACTGACTTATCCGAGTTTCATAGAATCAAAGGTTTCTAGATCACTAGCCTTATTCACCTGTTTGCCATCTCCTTCTCTCTGCACAAAGTGGCTTTTTCAGAACTCTTCCATCTTGGCTGCTTCTCCTCTCCTCCACATGGCCTTACTCTGCTCTCCTTTCTCTCCTCACTCCTCTAATACTAATTTCAGGCACTGTGCCAAGAGATAGCAAGCTTCTGGTCTGCCCCATTTTATAGTGTAGATTATAAACCTTTAATCCAATATACAAACAATGAAGTCTCTGATACAAACTCACTTATCTGAGGCATAATGGGATTCCTCATGAGAGTGCACCACCCCACATTATGCAATCAGTCAAGAGTGTGGGGAAAAGCTTAGTCTTAAAACTGAGCCTTAGGCCAGGGTTTGGGAACCTTTTTGGCTCAGAGAGCCATGAACGCCACATATTTTAAAATGCAATTCCATGAGAGCCATACAATGACCATGTACATTACACATTATCCAATAAAAATTTGGTGTTGTCCTGGAGGACAGCTATGATTGGCTACAGCCACCAGAAACCATGAACATGAGTGGTAGAAAATGCATAGATTGTAATACATGAGAATGTTTTATATTTTTAACATTATTTTTTTAATTAAAGATTTGTCTATGAGCCAGATGCAGGCATCAAAAGAGCCACATCTGGCTCATGAGCCATAGGTTTCCAACCTCTGCCTTAGGCTATAACCACCCTGCCTGCTTACAGCCTGTCCCCCACACCCAGTGCCAACTATAAGCGAGCAAACATATATATCATATTTAAAAACTTGACCAACATGAGCCCAGCCAGTTTTGCAAAGAAAGCAGAGAGAATGCAAAGTGCTGAAGAAGAAGCCAGTGTTGCAGGGAGAGAGAAGATATGCAGATCGAGAACCAGAACTGAGGGGCTTTGGGAGCCCTACTGAGACTGGTGGGGCCTTTGATTCTAGGAGGAACCGGAGAAGATTCTCCTGGTTGTGGAACCAGAGAATGCATCAAGGCTTTGGGAGCCTTGAATGAAAGGGAAGTGTTTTCCTTGTGTGTTTGCTCATCAGCTGGTGTAAAACTTTAATAAAGGAATGGCCCACCATTTTCTGGCTCCACTGTTTTTTACTATCTGTCTGAATTCAATGAGAACCTGCATGGCCATGATGGTGGTGGCCACTGGTCTTACATTGAGACTACTCTTCAGGCAGCTATGGAGATTCTACTTACCAGTGCCAAGACCAATTGCTACTGGAGGAAAGTCACAACCAACACATAGGTTAGTTACAAAAATCACACAGTTTATTACTCACAAATTCTTTTGGCGTACCTGGGTACAGCTTAAAGGGGCCTCATGGCCTTGCTCCTCTGGGCTATCTTTGGTCAGAGCTCAGAGCAGTGTGGAGACAGTCCATGTTCATGTTGGAGTCTGAGTGACTACCTCAGCAGGGGGCCCTCGCTTTAGTACCTTTTCTGACCAATGCCTTCTAACAGGTGTCAATCTACAGGATTATCACCTCAAACCAACTTTTTCAAAGTTCCTCACAGGAAGTAGATGTTAATCTGCTGAAATGTCACATCAAATCACCTTAAAGGTGTTCCTAAGTTTAAGGCCAGTAGCCGTGGCCACCATCACAGCTGCCTGGCCTTGCAGGTTTGCATTAGATTCAGACAGACAGTAATGAAACGATGGAGCCAAGAACTGGTGGGCCATCATCTTTAATCCTAGCCTGCACCCAGCAGGCAAGTAAAAACACACACTGGACTCCAAAACCCACTCATTCAGTGCTCACAAAGTTACTGACTTATCCGAGTTTCATAGAATCCAAGGTTTCTAGCTCACCAGACTTTATTCACCTCTGTTCCCCATCTCCTTCCTTCTCCCTGCACAAACTCTGCAAAACTGGCTTCTCACTCAGCACTCCACCATCTTGGCTGCTTCTTCTTGCCTCCTCCAAGTGGCCTTTCTCTGCTCTCCAACCTGCTTTCTGCTCTAATGCTAATCTCAGGAACTGAGAGAGCAAGCTTCCAGTCTGCCCCACTTTATAGTGTAGAAACCAAAACCTTTAATCCAATATACAAACAAAGAAGTCTCTAATACAAAGTCACTTATCTGAGGCATAATGGGATTCCTTATGAGAGTGCACCCCCCCACATCAAAAAGGGTGGGAAAGGCTTAGTCCTAAAACCAAACCTTAGGCTATAAGAATCCTGCTTTCTTACAGCCTGTCCTCCCACACCCAATACAAACTATAAGTGAGCAAACATATACATCATATTTAAAAATTTATTTGAACTACACTAAGGAAGCTTCACGTTTATGTTAACCTACAGAGTTATGGCATCAGCCACTTTTTATATATATATAACTTTACATACACACTAACTGAGCCCTGCACAAAAGGCAAAGTTAGCCTATCATATCTGTACACACTAGATTATTTCCTATCTGGACAGCTTAGCCTTATTTACTTGCCTTAATGGCTTTTAACATTATATCCTAATTTATTTCTATATATCTTCCATATTTTCTATATGTCTATATATTTAATTACTATAACATTATATTACTGTAACACTAATCTTCAGAAGGTAGTCAATTAGATAAAATTGTCATAACCAACCTATGTTATAACAAACTGCTTTGAATTAAATAGCCTTATGCCAAATCACTGGTAGACTGGATTATAAATCTATTTCTAGATAGATGATGAAATTAGGGAAGTTAACAGGCAGACATCAACTATGTCTTTAGGTCTCAAAACTAAGCTAAATCATTGGATTCAAAGCAACCCATACTGAGGTGAGAGAGTTTGTGAGGAGGAGTTAACACAGCCGTCCTGAGGCTGCTCTCTTCAGAAGGTCTTGCTTTCAAGATTGGCTCTGGCTGGCATCTGGGGACTCAACTTTTAAAATGTTCACTAAGTGGTAAGGTTTGACTGCTGTGCTATCTGGCTTAGACTATTCATATGATGTTTTTATAGTTCACACTCTGTTTCCATATTAGGGTCTGGAATTTTGGCGAGCATGATCTCTGTGATTAGCCCCCAGTGAAAATCCTGAACTTTGAATCACAAACAGCCTCCCCTGGGCAGTCACATGGTACATGTTTGCTGCTCGGACAGTGTGCCATGTGCAATGCCTCACAGGAAGGAAAGGACACAGGTACCCAGAGTCTGCCTAATGGGCTTTTTCCTATATTGATCTGGCTGTATATCCTTACTGTGTGGCTGTAATAAATCTTAACTGTGAGTGTGATGTTGAAAATCTGAATATTTCTAGCAAATCATCAAATGTGTGGGTGATCTTTGAGATCCATGAAACAGATAATATAACAGGAGCATGGGGGAGCCCTTGAAAAGAGGAATGGAGACAAAGGGAGAGTAGAGGCACCTCTATGGGCAGACTTCAAAGCCAAGAAATTCACTGGGGTTACACAGACCTCTCTTAATCTAAACCCATGGTAGAAAGCTAGCACCTTTGGCTATGGAATTCACTGATACAAAGAGCAGTTTTGTGGATGCTGGCCAGGTAGCTTAATTGGATAGCACTGTCTGGATATTAAGGTTGCAAGTTCAACCTTTGGTCCAGATACATACAAAGATCAACCTGTGCATGCATAAATAAGTGGAAAAACAAATCAATGTCTCTTTCCCTAGTCTTCTCTTTCTAAAATCAATAATTTTAAGAAACAACAACAAATCATATGTACAAAACAAAGAGCAGGACTGTACCTCTAATAAGGAAGTGTTAGTATTTGTTATTATTGGTCAAAAAGAGAGGAGGTTACCTGAACAATTCAAGTATAAAACCCAACACTTTCAAAAAAGAGTTAAAATTATAAACAGAAATTAGCTTTTCTTGGCTGAAACTCTGCATACCCATTAGCAGCATGAAGAGGCAAACTTTTTCAAATCTACCTTTCTAAAACAAATGTCACCTTTCCCAAAGGAGTAAAATGGTGTAGAACTATGTATAAGGTACACTATTTATAATTCCTTTTTCAGAAAAATTTCTTTACACACTTCTTTGCATTAGCTATATTTATAACCTGGATAGCAGCGGAACCTCATTTCAAAAGTGATGGCTAACCAATCTCTTGGGTCTTATCCTGCTATCATGTTGTGCAATCTATGCCTATGCTAGGCAATTTATATTTTATAATCTCTTCATGTATACTTGATGACAAATTCTTTCTGGACTTTTAATAATCAAGTCAATTTCTTGTCCAAAACACACCAGCTTTCTTTGAACACTTCTACTGCATTGAGCTTTTCAAAAAAAAACTGACCTTCCCATACCCTTACACACATTTACATGCGGGTACAGATCTCTTCTATCTGGAGAGATTTGGAATCAGAATGCACTTAAGTAGAGGGGGCACCGCCCTTCCAAAATGGTTGAGAGAGAGCCAATTAGAGCTAGAATGGTGGCTTTTGCACCATAAAAAAGACCTAGGAGTTCAACGTTCCCAACACAGTATTTGCAGGTTTGTTATATTCTGCAATATGCCAACAGGGAAAATATTTTTTTCATATATTTGAGTGTGGGTCAAGTACATTTGCAAATATGGTATATATGTTTGCTCGCTTATAGTTTGCATTGGGTGTAGGGGACAGGCTGTAAGCAGGCAGGGTCATTATAGCCTAAGGCTTAGTTTTAAAACTAAGCTTTTCCCCACACCCTTGACTGTTGTTGCATCATGTGGGATGGTGCACTTTCATGAGAAATCCCATTATGCCTCAGATAAGTGACTTTGTATCAGACTTTCTTGTTTGTATATTGGATTAAAGGTTTTAATTTCTATACTATAAAGTGGGGCAGAGGGGTCCAAGCTGGAAGAGAGCAAAGAAAAAACACATGGAGGAGAGGAGAAGCAGCCAAGATGGCAGAATGCTGAAAGAGAGGTCAGTTTGTGCAGAGTTTGTACAGAGAGAAGGAGATAGGAAACAGAGGTGAATAAGGCTGGTGAGGTAGAAACTTGATTCTAGGAAACTCGGATAAGTCAGTGGCTTTGGGAGCCCTGAATAAAAAGGGAAGTGTTTTTCCACTGTGTGTCTTTCTTGCACACTGGTTGCAAGCTAGGATTAAAGCTAATGGCCCACCAGTTCTTGGCTTTATTGTTTCATTACTGTCTGTCTGAATCAAATGCAAACATGCATGGGCCAGGAGGCTGTGATGGTGGCCGCAGCTAGTGGCTTTACATCGAGTACACTAGTTTTTTTGGAGAAAAAAAATAGATGTGAAAACTGTAATAAAATGTGCTCTCTTCTTAGGTAGCTGAAAGCAAATGTGAATGCAATTAAGGTCACAGCACCACCTTTACCCACAGGATTGAAGCCTGCTATACCCCACCCCATCATAGTTGCCAAACCCTGTGCTATTGACTGCATATCTCTTCCCCATGCCCCCAGAAACTCACATGTTGAACTCCTAATCATCATTGTGAGTGTGTTAAAAGGTAAAGTCTTTGGAAGGTAATTAGGCTATGAGGGTAGAACCCTCATGAATAGAATTAGTGCCTATAAAGCCAGTAACCAAGGCCACCATCACAGCAGCCTGGCCCATGCAGATTTGCACTAGATTCAGAGAGTCAAAAAAGAAACAACGAAGCCAAAAGCTGATGGGCCATCATCTTCAATCCTAGCTTGCACCTAGTGGGCAAGTAAAAACACACACTGGGCTCCATAACCCACTCATTCAGTGCTCACAAAGCTACTGACTTATTGTCGGGCAGATAAAATGTATTATGCTCACTTTGTTAAAGAGGCTGTCGCCCAGGTGATATTAATGTGTGTTGAGAATCCTTGTAGCCTGAGGCTTGGTTTTGGGATTAAGCCTGTCCCACCCTTTTTGGTGTGAGGTGGTACAATCCTATCATGCCTCAGAGAAGTGACTTTGTATTAGAGACTTCCCTATTATGTATATTGGATTAAGGGTTTGGACTTCTACACTATAAAATGGAGGCAGAACAGGACTTGACTCTTGGTTCCTGAGGTTAGCATGAGAGAGCAGAGAGAGTAGAGCCAGCAGCGGAAGGAGGCAACATGGAGGAGGCCAGGAAAAGCAGCCAAGATGGTGGAGTGCTGAAGTGAGATGCCAGTTTGTACAGAGTTTGTATCTGGGATAAGGAAGGAGATGGGGAACTGAGGAGAATAAGGCTGGTGAGCTAGAAACCTTTGATTCTAGGAAACTCGGATAAGTCAGTGGCTTTGTGAGCACTGAATGTGAGTGGCTTTTGGAGCCCAGAGTGTATTTTTTACTTGCCCGCCGGGTGCAAGCTAGGATTAAAGACGATGGCCCACCAGTTTGTGGCTCCGTTGTTTCTTTACCGACTGTCCGAATCCAATGCGAACCTGCATGGGCTGGGCTGCTCTGATGGTGGCCTTGGCCTTGGCTCCTGGCTTTACACTTATCTATGAGTTTCCTAGACTCAAATGTTTCTAGCTCACCAGACTTATTCACCTCTGTTCCCTATTTCCTTCTCTTTGCACAAACTCTGCACAAACTGGCTTTTCTTTCAGCATTCCATCATCTTGGCTGCTTCTCCTCTCCTCCATGTGGTCTTTCTCTGCTCTCCTCTCTAATGCTAATCTCAGGAACTGAGAGAGCAAGTTCCCGTTCTGTCTCCATTTTATAGTGTAGAAATCAAAACCTTTAATCCAATATACAAACAAGGAAGTCTGTGATACAAAGTCACTTATCTGAGGCATAATGGGATTCCTCATGAGAGTGTACCACCCCACATCAAAAAGAGTGGGAAAGGCTTAGTCCCAAAACCAAGCTCCAGGCTACAAGGATCCTGCCTGCCCACAGCCCACCCCCAACACACATTAGTACAATCACACCCATCCGAAGCAATCACCTGGGTGACAGGCTTCCACATGGGCAGTGCTATCTTTAACAAAGTGAGCATAATATATTTTATCTTCCCAACAGTGCCTCTATAAAAAAGAGGTACAAGAGCTTTCTCCTACACTTTGATCTCTGCTGTTGAAGAGGCAATAACTATTTGGAGACCACATGGAGTGCACCAAGGGACCTAGGGGAGACTGTCTCACAATTTCTTATATGGGTTTCATAAGAATGGCTGACCCCCAGTTTCTATGGGTATTTATTGATACATACAAGTGAAAGCAAAGATGAGAATGAAGAGATCAGAAAGGGGAACTTCTTTATAGCAGACAAAAAGGTAAGAAAAGTAGCTCCCTTTTACGATATCTATCCCGCCTATTGATTAACTAGAATTGCTAATTTTATCTCTATTATGTTGCATTCAGTACCTCAGTGACAACACTGTAGTTTTTGCCTCAGGGCACTGAATTGTGTTCCTGTTCTATGTTCTTATTCAGTGTAGTATCCTCTATACTGTTTGAGTAAGGGCACAACTAGAAAGTGTCATCTGTAAGTCAGGCAGCAAGTCCTCACCAGATACCACATCTGCCTAGATCTTGGATTTCTTAGCCTCCAGAAAGTTGGAAAAAATAATGCTGTTTAAGTCACTAACCTTGATTTTTTTACAGCCACCTGAGCTGATTAAAACACCCTGATCAGGGGAAAGAAGTATCAGTCTCTTATATTTACAAGCTATTAGATTGTTCAAAAGAGATAAAACTTTCTCCTTCAGGGTGAAGATGTGAAATCCCTTGTGAGATGGCAGGATGGCAGGCTCAATGAATCAGAACACAGGGCTCTGGAGGAAGATGGGAAACTTGAGAAGAGAGAGACACTGCAACTGCATGTGCTCACATTAGAAATCTCCATCAGTGCAGGTTAATTGGTCTCAGGAAAACTAGTCAGTCAGGACATAAACTAGATTGAAAGGCTGAGAATTTCCTAACCATCTTATGATACCTTTGTAGATGAGAATTGAAAGGATTTTTTCACCCATGCTTAGATTACTAAGGGTACAACTATAACAGCATAGGTCCCAAACAACAGAAAAGAAGCCTCCTAAAACACAGACACAAGCCAAGTCTGCTGAGATTGAAAATGTCTAGAAATCCAAAATTATGTCTATTTATTATAGGTTGCTGTTGGGCAGATAAAATGTATTATGCTCACTTTGTTAAAGATAACAGGAGGAGGCCGTCACCCAGGTGATATTAATGTGTGTTGGGGTGGGCTAAAGGCAGGCAGAATCCTTTAGCCTGAGGCTTGGTTTGGGATTAAGCCTTTTCTACCCTTTTTGATGTAGGGCGGTACAATCCTATCATGCCTCAGAGGGTGACTTTGTATTAGAGACTTCCCTGTTTTGTATATTGGATTAAGGGTTTGGATTTCTACACTATAAAATGGGGACGGAATGAGAGTTTGGCCTCTTGGTTCCTGAGATTAGCATGAGAGAGCAGAGAAAGTAGAGCCAGCAGCAGAAGGAGGCCACGTGGAGTAGGCCAGGAGAAGCAGCCAAGATGGTGGAGTGCTGAGTGAGATGCCAGTTTGTGTAGAGTTTGTATCTGGGATAAGGAAGGAGATGGGGAACTGAGGAGAATAAGGCTGGTGAGCTAGAAACCTTTGATTCTAGGAAACTTGGATAAATCAGTAGCTTTGTGAGCACTGAATGTGAGTGGGTTTTGGAGCCCAGTGTATGTTTTTTACTTGCCCGCCGGGTGCAAGCTAGGTTTAAAGACTATGGCCCACCAGTTTGTGGCTCCGTTGTTTCTTTACCGACTGTCCGAATCCAATGCGAACCTGCATAGGCCAGAAGGCTGCTGTGATAGTGGCCCTGGCCCTGCCTACTGGCTTTACAGTTGACATTTTCTAACCAAGGTAGCTATGCAGTAGATGCTTAACAATTTGTTATTGAAGAATCAAAGTGAGTTGATTCTTGTATCTAGAATGCTGCCATCTCTACCTCTATTTTGGTCTGTTAAAAATGTGTCCACACTGTAAATCCTCTGCAAAATTTTTTCAAATTCTCCTGTTTTTATACAGTCTCTATCTTCTTAGGATGCCCATTGCATTCTGTTACCTTGGTGGCAAATATCTTAAGCTCAAAATACATTTATGTGCTTATTTTACTCTATTTTTTTATATTACTCCATCCTTGACTTTATATTATAAGTTCCTTGAATATCATATACAGTACATCTTTCTGCCCATAAACTCTTCTATTTGGGTTTAGAACAAAGTGCCTTACCTATAGGGAATTCAGATTTTAAAATTTGATTTTATACTTATACAATGTTTTCTATAGGTTATTTTTTTGTTTCCATTTTTCACATAACAGAGTTATCCTTAAATAACATCACAATATTTATTCCAAATTTTTAAAGTGATTTCTGTCATTTTTATTATGTATGTTTCACAGTTAGATCACAGTATCGCACATTTTTCTATTTCTTCTCACCAGCATCTAAAATTTTTTTATTTATGAATTTTTACTGTTTTGGGGAAGATCTATTTCTTCCATCCTGTGCTGAATGGATATGCTCATTTTATCTGCTCACCTGATGTTGCACCTTAGGTTAAACTGGATATACTCTGTGCGGATCCTGCAGATAAAGTTTGATTCACTACATAACTCATTAATCCTTGTCAGCCAAAACACTTCTGATTTTTCATTTGTATTATGAGATTTAAAAACCTTCATCATTATTTATTAAGCATCCATGATACCAAGGAACCTAATAAAAGAGACTAAAATCAAAGAGCTTAAAAATAAGACCTCCATTTACAGTAAGAGGACAAGGTAGGAACTCACCTGGGATTATTCCACTTCAAGTGCTTTACATATTAAAAGGTTCCAATTATGTATGAGTTCAGAGAAACAATTTATAAGAAGGATAGCAAAACATTTCTAATGTAAAAACTGTATTTTAGTGACAGAAAAATACAGGATTAGAGAGCCCACAGCTAGAACAGCCTAAATTCAGAGGGCAATGAGAAGACAATATTAAAAGTCAGTTCAGAGTATTAAGAGTTTTACAGGGAAAATAAGGCTTTCCTCTGCAGAAACACAAACAAGTTGTATACAGAAAGACAGACATGCTAAACACTTTCTTGTGTCAGATATAAAAAAGAATTTGTTTGGTTTATACTCACACTGAGTACTATAACAATCAACTCTTTATTCAGGTAACAAAATTCACCTAGAACAAATCATGACCAAACTCCTAAACAGGCATATTTAAAAAACATAATCCTAGTTTGTCTACTCCAGACAATGAGGCAGATTCTTTGCTCCTCTTATTAAATGGAGTCAAAGTGTCAGCTTAATTTACATAACTGATTCATTAAAAAAATATCTCTTAGAATTGAAAATTCATTTTTATCTTTGCTCCTATTTCCTGTATTTCATTCCATTTTCCTGAGCGGGGTATTTCTAGTTTTATTTTTTGAATTTTTTTATTTTTTTATTTTTTTAAAAGTTTTAATAATTTTATTTTTAATGGGGTGACATAAATAAATCAGGATACATATATTCAAAAATAACATGTCCAGGTTATCTTGTCGTTCAAATATGTTGCATAGCCATCACAGAAAGTCAGACTGTCCTCTGTCACCTTCTATCTAGTTTTCTTTGTGCCCCTCCCCCTCCCCCTTTCTCTCTCCCTTTTCCCCCTCTTCACATAACCACCAGACTCTGATCAATGTCCCTTAGTCTCACTTCTATGTGCCAATTACATACAAAATAATGCAGTTCCTCGTTTTTTTTCTGATTTACTTATTTCACTCCATATAATGTTATCAAAATCCCACCATTTTGCTGTAAATGATCTGATGTCATCATTTCTTATGGCTGAGTAGTATTCCATAGTGTATATGTGCCAAATCTCTTTATCCAGTCATCTATTCACGGGCTTTTTGGTTGTTTCCATGTCCTGGCCACTGTGAACAATGCTGCAATGAACATGGGGCTGCATGTGTCTTTACGAATCAATGTTTCTGAGTTTTTCGGGTATATACCCAGTAGAGGGATTGCTGGATCATAAGATAGTTCTATTTTCAGTTTTTTGAGGAACCACCATACTTTCTTCCATAATGGTTGTACTACTTTACATTCCCACCAACAGTGAATAAGGGTTCCTTTTTCTCCACAGCCTCTCCAACATTTGCTATTACCTGTCTTGTTGATAATAGCTAATCTAACAGATGTGAGGTGGTATCTCATTGCAGTTTTGATTTATATTTCTCTAATAACTAAAGAAGATGAGCATCTTTACATATATCTGTTGGCCATTTGTATTTCTTCCTAGGAAAAGTGTCTGTTCATGTCCTCTTCCCATTTTTTTATTAGGATGTTTGTTTGTTTTTTGTTGAGTTTTATGAGTTCTTTGTATATTTTGGTATTAGGCCCTTATCTGAGCTGTTGTTTGAAAATATCATTTCCCATTTAGTTGGCTGTTTGTTTATTTTGTTATCAGTTTCTCTTGCTGAGCAAAAATTTCTTAGTCTGATGTAGTCCCATTCATTAATTTTTGGCTTCACTTCTCTTGCCTTTGGAGTCAAATTCATAAAATGCTCTTTAAAACCCAGGTCCATGAGTTTAGTACCTATGTCTTCTTCTATGAACTTTATTGTTTCAGATCTTATGTTTAGATCTTTGTTTCATTTTGAGTTAATTTTAGTACAGGGGGACAAACTGTAGTCCAGTTTCATTCTTTTGCATGTGGCTTTCCAGTTTTCCCAGCACCATTTATTAGAGAGGCTTTCTTTTCTCAATGGTTCGTTGTTGGCCCCTTTATCAAAAATTATTTGACTAAATATATGTGGTTTTATTTCTGGGTTTTCTATTCTGTTCCATTGGTCTGAGTGTCTATTTTTCTGCCAATACCATGCTATTTTGATTGTCGTGGCTCTATAATATAGTTTGAACTCATGTATTGTAGTACCCCCAGCTTTATTCTTTTTCTTTAGGATTGCTTTGGCTATTCAGGGTTTTTTATAGTTCCATATAAATCTGATGATTTTTTGCTCTATTTCTTTAAAAAATGTCATTGGAATTTTGATGGGAATTGCATTAAATTTGTATATTGCTTTGGGTAATATGGCCATCTTGATTATATTTATTCTTCCTAACTAAGAACAAGAAATATTCTTCCATCTCATAATATCTTTTTTGATTTCCCTTAACAATGGTTTATAGTTTTCATTGTATAAGTCCTATATATTCTTTGTAATGTTTATGCCTAGGTATTTTATTATTTTTTTTGCAATCGTGAAGAAGATTATTCTTTTGAGTTTGTTCTCAAATGTTTCATTGTTGGCATATACAAAGGTTATTGACCTCTGTATGTTAATTTTGTATCCTGCGACCTTACTGTATTGGCTTATTGTTTCTAGTAGTCTTTTTGTGGATTCTCTGGGGTTTTCAATGTATAGGATCATATCATCTGCAAAAAGTGATACTTTTACTTCTTCTTTTCCAATAGGGATTCCTTTTATTACTTTGTCAGTCTGATTGCTCTGGCTAGAACCTCTAGTACCACATTCAATAAGAGTGGAGAGAGTGGACAACCCTGTCTTGTTTCTGATTTAAGAGGGGAAAACCTTCAGTTTTGTGCCATTTAATATGATGTTAGCTGATGGTTTATCATATATGGCCTTTATCATGTTGAGATATTTTCCTTCTATACCCATTTGGTTGAGAGTTTTAAACATAAAATTGTGTTGTATTTTATCAAAAGCCTTTTCTGCATCTATTGATAAGATCATGTAGTTTTTGTTCTTTGTTTTGTTGATATGGTGTATTACGTTAATCGTTTTACGTATGTTGAACCATCCTTGAGATTCTGGGAGAAATCCCACTTGATAATGATGTATTATTTTTTAAATATGTTGTTGTATTCGATTTGCTAGTATTTTGTTTAATATTTTAGCATCTGTATTCATTAAAGATATTGGTCTGTAGTTTTCTTTTATTGTGCCATCCTTGCCTGGTTTTGATATGAGGGTTATGTTGGCCTCATAAAATGTGTTTGGAAGTATTCTTCTTCTTCAATTTTTTGGAAGACTTTCAGTAGAACAGGAACCAAGTCTTCTTTGAATGTTTGATAAAATTTGCTGATATAGCCGTCAGGGCCTGGACTTTTATTTTTGGGGAGGTTTTAATGGTTTTTTCTATTTCTTCTCTACTAATAGGTCTGGTTAGGCTTTCTGCTTCTTCTTGACTCAGTCTAGGAAGGTTGTATTGTTCTAGGAATTTATTCATTTCTTCTAGGTTGTTGAATTTAGTGGCATAAAGTTTTTCATAGTATTCTACAATAATTCTTTGAATATCTACGGTGTCTGTGGTGATTTTTCCTCTTTCATTTTGGATTTTGTTTATATGAGTTCTTTCTCTTTTTTTCTGTTGTAAGTCTTGCCAAGGGATTGTCAATTTTGTTGATCTTTTCAAAGAACCAGCTCCTTGTTCTATTAATTTTTTCTATAGTTTTTCTGTTCTCTATTTCATTTATTTCTGCTCTGATTTTTATTATCTCCTTTCCTCGGCTGGTTTTGGTTTGTCTTTGTTCTTCTTTTCCCAGTTCCTCAAGATGTGAAGTTAAGTGGTTCACTTGGGCTCTCTCTTGTTTTTTCATATATGCCTGAAGTGATATGAACTTCCCTCTTATCACTGCTTTTGCTGCATCTCATAGATTCTTATATGTTGTATTGTCATTTTCATTTGTCTGTATATATCTTTTGATCTCTGCACTTATTTCTTCTTTGACCCATTCATTTTTTAAAAGTATGTTGTTTAGTTTCCATATTTTTGTAGGATTTTTTTCCTCTTCTTTGCAGTTGAATTGTAGTTTCAAGGCTTTACGATCAGAAAATATGCTTGGTACAACTTCGATTTTTCTGAATTTGCTGATGTTGTTTTTGTGGCCCAACATATGCTCAATTTTGAGAATGCTCCATGTACACTAGAGAAAAATGTATGCTCTGGCACTTTGGGATAAAATGTCCTATAGATGTCTATCATATCCAATTGTTCTAGTTTTTCACTGAAGGCCAATATTTCTTTATTGATTTTCTGTTTGGATAAACAATCTAGAGCCATTGGTGGTGTATTGAGATGTCCAAGTATGATAGTATTTTTGTGTCTTTTTGTTTTTTGGTCAGTTAGTAGCTGTCTTATATATTTTGGGGCTCCTTGATTTGGTGCATACATATTAAGAATTGTTATGTCTTCTTGATTCAGTGTCCCCTTAGGCATTATGAAATGGCCATTTTTGTCTCTGAGTACTTTTGCTGTCTTGTAATCAGCATTATCAGGTATGAGTATTGCTGCTTTTTTTTGGATGTTATTTGCTTGGAGTATTGTTTTCCAGCCTTTCACTTTGAATTTGTTTTTATCCTCGTTACTTAGATGAGTTTCTTGCAGGCAGTATACAGTTGGATTTTCTTTTTTAATCCATTCTGTTACTCTGTGCCTTTTTATTGGTGAGTTTAATCCATTTACATTTAGTGTAATTATTGACACTTGTGAGTTCCCTATTGCCATTTTATAGATTGCTCTCTGTTAGTTTTGTGTCTTGTTTGATCCTTCTCTTTCATTTTTATTTGGTTGTATTCCATACATCTTTCCTCTGTTGCTATCTTTTTTAAATCATGTGCTTCTGTGGTGGTTTTTTCAATGGTGGTTAACTTTAAGTAATGAAAAGGGTTCCTACCCTGTTCATTGTAATGCACTATTTTGTGAGTATTTTTGCACTACATTGTCCTTCGCTACTGTTAATCTCCATTCTCTCCCCCCCCTTTCTTTTTGTTGTTGTCACAGTTTAAATTTGGTTTTATTGTGTTCTTCTTGGAGCTTTTACTTGTGGCTTTGTTTTTTTGTTGTTGTTTTTTATATCTGATTGGAGAACCCCCTTTAGTACTTCCTGGAGTGAGAGTTTTCTGATGATAAATTCTTCATCTTTTCTGTATCTCTGAATGTTTTTATTTCTCCTTCATATTTGAAGGATAGCTTTGATAGGTATAGTATTCATGGCTGAAAGTTCCTCTCTTTCAGTACTTTAAATATTGGGGTCCACTCTCTTTTAGCTTGTAGAGATTCTGTTGAGAAATCAGATGATAAGCTAATGGGCCTTACTTTATATGTTGTATTCTTCTTTTCCCTATCTGCCTTGAGAATTTTTTCTAGAGTAGGTTTGTTGGGGTTAAGAAAACTGGGAGTTCTGTTTGCTTTTGAATTTGAAGCTTTAGTTCTTTCCACAAGTTTGGGAAGTTCTCATCTATTATTTGAGTATGTTCTCCATTCCATTTTCTCTCTCGTCTCCCTCTGATATACCTATTATTCTTATGATATTCTTTTTGATGGAGTCAGATAATTCCTGTAGGGCTATCTCATTTTTTTTAAGTCTCTTTCTTCTTCTCTCTGTTGTGCTTCAAGTTGCTTGTCTTCTATTTCACTAATCCTACCTTCTATCTGGCCTGTTCTATTAGCTAAGCTTGTTACCACGTTTTTCAGCTCGTGAATTGAGTTTTTCCTCTGTGTTTGATTTGTTTTTATAGTTTCATTTTGCTTGGAAATATATCCTTTGTGTTCATTGAGTTGTTTTCTGAGTGTCCTTTCTGTGTTTTCTTGTATATCTCTGAGTATTTTTAGGATTTCTATTGTAAATTCTCTATCATTTAACTCCAAGGTTTCCAATATATTAAATTTTTTCTCCATAGATTTTTCCTCATCTATCTGTGTTATCTATCCTTTGTATCCATGATATTCAATTTTTCTTCCTTAATGGCATCTGAGGGTGGTTTTGTGGATAGTATTAATGAGATTTAATAATGAATAAAAAGTTCAAAAATAAAAAATCAACAAGAGTTGTTTTTTTTAAAAAAATAATAATTAAATAAAGAAAAATAAAATAGAGTAAAAATTAATAAAAGGAAATTATTCCCCCCCTCCTTTTTTCCTCTTGTCTCCTCTCTCCTTTTTAAGAAAATCTTGTGGTGAACTGTGAATTATATTGTACTAAATAGAACAAACAATGCTTGTAATGGAGGGCTGGAATTTGGGAGAAGTAATTAAGGGGCAAAAAAAAGAAAACCGAGAAAAAAAGGGGTGTGGACCCACAAAAAGCAAACAAGAAAAAAATTTGTGTCAAGGATAAAATGATTTGCTTTTAGGTGTTGGTTGACTAAGAGTTATGATGAGAGGCATAAGAGGGAAACAGAAAAATGGGGGGACAAATTAAAAAATTACTATTGTATTTAGTGGAACAAGAACTAGATAAAATGGAGAGCCAAGAATGGGAGCACTGCTAGTGAGTTAAAAGGGTTTAGTAAAAACCCCCCAAAATGCCACAAATATAAGTTTGAGTCCCAGATAAGATAATTTGTTCGTATATTGAGGTTTGAATGATGGAGATGTAAAGGAGAAAGAAAGAAACTAATATAGAGGGAGAAAAGAAAGAGAAAGAGGAAAAAGAGAGAACCACTAAAAGAAGAAAAAAGAAAAAAGAGGAGAGAGAGAGAGAGATTTAAGGGTTTTGGAGTGCAACCCTCATAGAGAGAAAGAAAGAGGAAAGAAAAGATAGTGGGAGATGTAACACTTATGGGTAGTGTAGTTCAAGGAGAGGAGAGAGTAAGACCAGCAGAGAGTTAAACGACCAAATTGGAGGAAAAAAAATCAAGAATGAAGATAAGAAAAGCAAACGAACAAATATAATAAAATGGGATAGGTTATAAAGTCTGCGGATTATTCTTGATTTTGAGAGGTTATCTTGCTTTTTCTTTTCTCTCCCTCTTACTGGTCGGTGACTCTGTACCCTGGGTTCTGCCCCTTTGGCACGCTCAGGTAGAGGTTTGAAGTTGATAAGTCTCTATGGCGATGTCATATATTGTGCTTTAATCACGTTGGCAGTCGAGGCTCATTAGTATTTATAGGCTCCGACAGTGAGAGAGTTCGTGTTCCTGGAGCCTCTTTCCTAGTCTTTTCTTCCTCAATTAGTAGCCTGATAATCCAGCTATGGCGTTGCTGCTGCCTCTGCCTGGATAGTAAGAGGCTCAAAGAGCTGGCCACTTTCCACTCTATTTCCACTCAGCACAGGGCTCTGGGTAAGGCTCAGTCAGTCAAAGCTGCTAGCATAATCAGGCGGGGCTTCCGCCCACTCAAAGACCTCTGGCTCTACCACTCTGTCCAGTAACACGGGCGGGCACCCACTCCCAGGACGCTTGGAGGAAACTCTCGTTTACTATCTGCGCGCGCAGACCAGGATGTCAGACCGGAAGTCTCGCCCTCTGAGTGAAACCCCCCGCCCGCACTGAAAAGTTCCAGCGTTGAAATTGGCTCTCGCTCCGTCCCCGTGTGCAGCTTTTTCAAGGTGCTGGGGTGGCCTGAGATTCCGCTTTAGGTCCACACAAAGGCCCCTGACTCTGCCTCCCTGTGGGTATAACACGGGCAGGCACTGCCGAGGCACTCGGAGGAATCTCTCGCTCACTATCTGCATGTGCAGTCCAGGATATCAGACCAGCCAGGATATCAAAGGGCCTCACCCTCTGAGTGAAACCCCTGCCCGTATGAAAAAGTTCCAGCATTGGAATTTGTTCTCACTCCCGCCCCATGTGCGGCTCTCCCAGGGCGCTGGGGTGGCCCGGAGGCTTTCAGCCCACACAAAGGCCTCTGATTCTGCCTCTCTGTGGTACAACACAGGCGCACACCCCTGGGGCTTTGGAAGGAATCTCTCGCCCACTATCTGCGCGCGCTTACCAAGAGATTAGGTAAAACAGCTGCCCCGCTTCTCTTTTCTTTGTCTGGGTTTGGCGCAAGTGTTAGCTGTATTGCCCGGGTTGTCACAGGAACAGTATTTCCTCGGCTTGGATCTCCGTGCCACAGCCTGGTTTGGCAGTTTGTGCCACGGCCTGGATCTATTCACCCCCTTTGCCCGCCTTAGTTTCTATATTCTCAGTTTCCAGTGAAAGCCGCCCTGTTTAGGTTAGTGAGGAAGGCAGAGCATTTCTTACTCCCTATTTTCTTCGGGGTTTGGTTATACATTTAGCCAATTTTTCTCTCGATCATACCTTTGGTTGTATTGTGAAACATCTGGAGGCTCCAAGGATAGGTTTTTCTGTTTCTGGTTGAAGATCTTGTTAAGTTTTGGGGGAGATTTATCGGTATCGCTTCCTACCCCGCCATTATTCTCGCAGGAAATGTTAAGGGGCCTGTTCTAAACAGATCAAAGTGGGAAAAGAATATAGCAAAAAAGGAACACAGCTTTAAGAATAAAATGGCAATAAACAACTACATATCAATAATAACCCTAAATGTAAATGGATTAAATGATCCAATCAAAAGACATAGGGTAGCTGCATGGATAAGAAAACAGGACCCGTACATATGCTGTCTACAAGAGACACACCTTAGAAAAAAAGATACACATAGATTGAAGGTAAAAGGATGGAAAAAAACATTTCATGCAAATGGAAATGAAGAAAAAGCTGGGGTAGCAATACTTATATCACACAAATTGAACTTTAAAACAAAGGATATAGTAAGAGATAAAGAAGGCCACTACATAATGATAAAGGGAGTAATCCAACAGGAAGATATAACTATTATAAATATCTATGCGCCTTATGTAGGAGCACCTAAATATATAAAGCAGACTTTGATGGATTTAAAGGGCAAGATCAACAGCAATACCATAATAGTGGGGAATTTAAATACCCCACTAATATCACTAGATAAATCCTAAAGAAAGAAAAGTAACAAAGAAACAGCAGACTTATTGGACACACTAGATCAACTCGATTTAATAGATATCTTCAGAACCTTTCACCCTAAAGCAGCAGAATATACATTCTTTTCAAGTGCTCATGGTCCATTCTCTAGGATAGACCACATGTTAGGGCACAAAAGTGGTATCAACAAATATAAGAAGATTGAAATCATATCAAGCACTTTCTCTGATCACAACAGCAGGAAACTAGAAATGAACCACAACAGAAAAGTTCAAAAACTCTCAAACACATGGAAACTAAATAGCAGGTTGTTAAATAACGAATGGATTAAGAATGAAATAAAAAAAAGAAATAAAAAAATTCCTAGAAACAAATGACAATGAGCATACAACAAGTCAAAATTAATGGCACACAGCAAAAGCAGTACTGAGAGGGAAGTTCATAGCACTACAGGCACACTTTAAGAAGCTAGAAAAAGCTCAAATAAACAACTTAACCCTGCATCTAAAAGAACAGCAAGTAAAGCCCAAATGTAGTAGAGGGAAGGAAATAATAAAGATCAGAGCAAAAATAAATGACATAGAGGCTAAAGAAACAATACAGAAGATCAATGAAACTAGGAGCTGGTTCTTTGAAAAGGTAAACAAGATTGATGAACCTTTAACTAGAATCACCAAGAAAAAGTGAGAGAGGACTCAAATAAATAAAATTAGAAATGAAAGTGGAGAAATAACAACTGACACAACAGAAATACAAAATATTTTAAGAAAATATTATGAAGAACTGTAGGCCAAAAAACTACACAACCTAGATAAAATGGACAAATTCCTTGAAACATACAATTTTCCAAAAATCAATCTGGAAGAATCAGAAAAACTAAACAGACTAATTACACTAAATGAGATCAAAATAGTTATTAAAAAAACTCCCAAAAAAGAAAAGTCCTGGGTCTGATGGCTTCACAACTGAATTCTACCAAATATTCAAGAAGAATGAACTCCTTTTTTTCTCAAACTATTTCAAAAAATTCAAGAGGCAGGAAGACTTCCAAACTCCTTTGATTAGGTGAGCATAATTCTGATTCCAAAACCAGGCAAAGAGAACACAAAGAAAAAAAAATTATAGGCCAATATCTCTGATGAATATAGATGCTAAAATCCTCAACAAAATATTAGCAAACTGAATCCAAAAATATATGGAAAAAATCATACACCATGATCAAGTGGGATTTATTCTGGGGAGGCAAGGCTGGTAGAATATTTGTAAATCAATCAATGTGATTCATCACATAAACAAAAAGAAGGAGAAAAACCATATGATAATTTTAATAGATGCAAAAAAAGCATTTGATAAAATCCAGCACCCTTTCATGATCAAAACTCTCAGCAAAGTGGGAATACAGGGAACATACCTCAACATGATAAAAGCCATCTATGAAAAACCCACAGCCAATATCATAATCAATGGGCAAAAATTAAAAGCAATACACTTAAGATCAGGAACAAGACAGGGGTGCCCCATTTCACCACTCTTATTTAACATAGTCCTAAAAGTCCTAGCCACAGCAATCAGACAAGAAGAAGAAATAAAAGGCATTCAAGTTGAAAAAGAAGGAGTTAAACTGTCATTATTTGAAGACAATATAATATTGTATATAGAAAACCCTAAAGTTTCAGTCAAAAACCTACTGAACCTGACAAATGAATTCAGCAAGGTGGCAGGATATAAAATCAATACTCAGAAATCAGAGGTATTTTTATACACCAACAATAAACAGTCAGAAAGAGAAATTAAGAAAACAGTCCCTTTCACTATTACAACCAAAAAAATTAAGTATCTAGGAGTAAACTTAACCAAGGAGACTAAAGACTTGTACTCGGAAAATTACAAAGCATTGATAAAAGAAATCAAGGAAGATACAAACAAGTGGAAGCATATACCGTGCTCATGGTTAGGAAGAATAAACATTATTAAAATGTTTATATTACCCAAAGCAATCTATAAATTCAATGCAATACCAATTAAAATACCAATGACATACTTCAAAGATATAGATCACATATTCCAAAAATTTATATGGAACCAAAAAAGAACACAAATAACCTCAGCAATCTTAAAAAAAGAATAAAGGGGGAGGTATCACTTCCTGATATCAAGTTATACTACAAGGCCATTGTACTCAAAACAGCCTGGTACTGGCATAAGAACAGGCATATAGTTCAATGGAACAGAACAGAGAATCCAGAAATAAACTCACAGCTCTATGGACAACTGATATTTGACAAAGGAGGTAAGGAAGTACAATGGAGTAAAGACAGCCTCTTTAATAAATGGTGTTGGAAAAATTGGACAGCTACCTGCAAAAAAATGAAACTAGATCACCAGCTTACACCGCTCACAAAAATAAACTCAAAATGGGTAAAAGACTTAAATGTAGGCCATGAAACCATAAGCACCTTAGAAGAAGACATAGGCAGTAAGCTCTCCGACATCTCTCACAGCAATATACTTGCTGATTTATCTTCACGGGGAAGTGAAATAAAAGTATAAACAAATGGTACTATATCAAACTAAAAAGATTTTTCACAGCTAAAGACAAAAAGAACAGAATAAAAAGACAAACTATACAATGGGAGAACATATTTGACAATACGTCTGATAAAGGTTTAATAACCAAAATTTACAAAGAACTTGTAAAACTCAACATCAGGAAGACAAACAATCCAATCCAAAAATGGGCAAAAGAAACGAATAAACACTTCTCCAAAGAGGACATACAGATGGCCAATAGGCATATGAAAAAATGCTCAACATCACTAATCATTAGAGAAATGCAAATTAAAACCACAATGAGATATCACCTCACACCAGCCAGAATGGTGCTCATCACAAAACAACACAGAATAAGTGCTGGTGAGGATGTGGAGAAAAGTGATTCCTCCTGCACTGCTGATGGGAATGCAGACTGGTGCAGCCACTGTGGAAAACAGTATGGAGATTCCTCAAAAAATTGAAAATCAAACTTCCTTTTGACCCAACCATTCCACTTTTAGGAATATACCCCAATGACACCATAGAACAGTTCCAGAAGGAGAAATGCACCCCTGTGTTTATAGCAGCATTGTACACAATAGCAAAGATCTGGAAACAGCCCAAGTGTCCATCAGAGGACGAGTGGATTAAAAACCTTTGATACATATATACTATGGAATACTACTCAGCCATAAGAAATGATGACATTGGATCATTTACAATAACATGGATGGACCTTGATAACATTATACGGAGAGAAATAAGTAATCAGAAAAAAACTAAGAACTATATGAATCCATAGATAGGTGGGACATAAAAATGAGACTCAGAGACATGAACAAGAATGTGATGGCAATAGTGGTGGGCGGGTGCGGAGAGGTAGGAGGGGGTGAGGAAGGAAAGAGGGTGTGGGGGAGGGGAGGGGCACAAAGAAAACCAGATAGAAGGTGACAGAAGACAATTTGATTTTGGGTGAGCGGTATACAGCATAATCAAATGTCAAAATAATCTGGAGATTTTTTCTCTCAACATATGTACCCTGATTTATCAATGTCACTGCATTAAATTTAATAAATTTTTTTTTAAAAGTTAAAGAAACACCTTGTAATTTGGTTTAGCATATTTATTCTTTCCTGGCTCAGGAAGAAAACCTCAGATCAATTTCTTCAGAACCTTGTAAATCACTGCAGTAGAACAATAATAAATGCAATAAATATAAATTATTATATAAATGCCAAGTCTTATTACTATATATAAAATAAATTTCCCGTGTGACTACAAAAATATGAAGACAATGCATAACTTTATCACTCCATTTAGAAAGATCAATAGAAGAGATTGATAGCTTCTTTTCTGAAAGCTAGATTCTTTGTGGTTGTTAGGTAAAGGAAAACATTTTTGAGGAATGCACATTATAGAAAAAGTGAATAAATTCATGAACTCATACCTAACAAGTAGTAGACAAAGAAAGACAAATAAAAATTCCCATTGAGAGCAGTGACAATATCCTCTATGTCTAGTCTAGCAGGACCTTCTACATGCAATAGGCATAGGAATTCTTGTGGTTAAATTAGTGATACATATCATAGAATTAGCAAAGCAAAATCTGTAGTTTCCAAGAAATTTTATCACTGTGCATCTTAATTTTTAGAAACAACACTTTTTATAGTCACTTCTTTGGTTTGTACAGCATCGTTTTCTCAGAATCAAACTACTTTATTCCATGTTTATATGGACACCTTGCTTTACACAAATACATGCAAAATGAGGTTTAATATTACATAAAACACAAATTAATTGAGAATATAGGAATCACAGGAATTTGAGAAAAGAAAATTACCAGTAATTCCACTAGTAAAACTGCGCTCCAGTATAGGCCTAAACAGGACCACAGATTTGGGTTGACATTCCCAAGTCATTACAACAAAGAGGAGACAAAGTGGTAAGATTTAGTTCAGATTTAAAACAAACAAAAAACAGAAGAGGCATAGCTTTACTTAATATTAAGGTATTAAAAAATTTTTCACCATCTTTAATTTTCATATATATTATTTTTTTCTCACAAAATATCTTTCTAAGGGAGGCTTTAATCTTAATAACTATCACCTTAATTGACTATGTGTTTTTTGTCATTGTCTAGCTATTTTTAGCATTTTCATTTCATGGAGTAATCTTGGATTCCTCCCTCTACCTTATCTTCTTACATCTTAATAATATCAAATCTTATTGATTTTTCTTCCTAAATAGTCCTTAATTCTTTCCATTTTTTCCTTTCTCCACAGTTTCTACTAATTTGAGGTGAATGTTCTCACATCTGGTATCAGGCCTACAGACATTCCTTCTATGTATTTTGTAATGTCACTCCCTTTATTTAAATTACTTTAGACTTGACCCATTTTCTTAAGATAAAATTTACACCCCCTAACATAGTTAATAAGTCTTTCATGACTGGGTTCTATTTTTTTATTCTTTCCAACCTCCGTTCTCTCTTCTCAACTGTACTATAAATCTGGGATCCTGTAATATACCATACTCTCTCCCTCTCAGCTCTGATTTTGGCACTGGTCCTTCTGCTTAGAATAAAGACACCACATTCACCTGACTAACTCACCCTTAGAAACTCAGGTTATTTCTCTAGAAAACCTACTTTGATTCACCTTCCCTCAGTCAAATGTCTCAATACAGAATTGTACAATATTCTGGACTTTCTCCTGTATTGACTTCATTATTCTTTATTTAATCACTGCTATAGCCTGAATGTTTATGTCCTGCCTCCCCCAAATTCATATGTTGAAAACCTAGTGCCCAAGGTATTAGAAGATGGGGGTTTTGTGGGGTGATTAGATCATGAGGACAGAGGCCCAATTAATGTGATTAACATCTTTTTATTTTTTTTAATTATAATTTTATTTTTTTAATGGGGCAACATCAATAAATCAGGTTACATATATTCAAAGATCAACAAGTCCAGGTTTTCTTGTCTTTCAATTATGTTGCATACCCATCACCCAAAGTCAGATTGTGATTAACATCTTTTTAAAAGAGGTTCCAGAGAGCTCCCTAGCCCTTTCTGCCAAGTGAGGGTACAACAAAAAATTTGTAACATAGAAGAGAGCTCTCCCCAAACATGCTGACATTTTGATCTCAGATTCCAGCCTCTAGACTGTAAGAAATAAATTTCTGTCATTTATAAGCTCACCCATCTGTGGTATTTTGTTACAGTGGGCTGAGTGGACTAAGATAAACTCTCTACTTATTATTTCTCAGTTGTGTGTCTCTAGAACTACTTTGGACCCCAGTTTTAGTTTTTTTTTCAAAGTTTGGTCCTTAGACCACATGTAGGATACTTGTTTACAATGCAGATTTTTGGTTCCTAATCCTAGACCTGGATCAAAATCTCTGAGAATGAAATGTGAAAATATGCTATTTTAACAGGCACTGTAAACCAGGTCTATCCCACTGAAATATAATGTGAGCAAATCTCAAATGTTCTTGTAGCCACATTTAATCTCAATTTTTCTTGTCACTACATTTAAAATGGTAAAAATGAATAGGTGGAGTTAATTGTGCTAGCATGTTTAACCAAATATGTCCAAAATACTATTATTTGAACAGGTAATCAATATACCATAAACATTAACAGATATTTTACATTTTTATAGTAATTTTTCAAAATCCAGTCCACAGTTTACACTCACAGAACCTCTCAGTTCAGACTAGCTGCATTTCAAGTGCTCATGAGCCACATGTAGCAAGTGGTTGGCATTTAAGACAGGACAACTCAGATGCTTTAGTCATAGGAGATCAACAGCTGAGCTCTAATAAAAGAGACCATGAATGACTTTCATGTAATTTTAACTCTAGTATGTATGCCATGCACACAGTAAACCAATAAATACTTGTTTTGCTGTTGAATATTATAATTTTTGGTAAAAAGAAAACAAGGCAAAAGAAGATCCTTAAAAAATTAGAATAAGAATCAGTCATTGAGAGGATGGTTTGCAATATGGCAAGTAGCAACATTACAAAGCTAAAATACAAATTTGTCTATTCCCACAGCCAGTTCCTTCCATCTCACCATCACATCACCTGATTATAATTAGCCAGAGCTCAAAAGTAAAATGGCCACATAAAAACATATTGAGCTGAGGAAAACTGAGATAAGAAAATGGGAAAAAAGCAGGAGAAATCGACAAAGTTCTTACATATATCACCAAAGATTTATAACAAAAATACATTCATCCATGCATATATTTTGGTAGCAACCTTCTCTGCGGCCTTAAACTCCCAGTCCATGAATTCAGCCTCCCCTTTTGTAACATGTTTCAACTGCAAGGTCAATGATTATTTCCCCAGAAAGAAAAGAAGCAAGGAATTATGATCTAAACACTGAGTCATTAATTATCAAAGAGTCTTAAATCTCATTCTAACCTAGGAAATTTCTGTTTTCTCATTTTCTGGGAGAAAAGAAAAAGAAAAGAAACCCTTCAGAGAGACGAGTACCATACGATTTCATTTATATGTGGAATCTAATGAACAAAATAAACTAACAAACAAAATGGAAACAGACTCATACATATAGAGAACAGGTTGACAGAAGAAAGGGGGGAAAAAGATGAAGGGATCAAGCAAAGCAAAAAAGTCTTATAGACACAGACAACACTATAGTGATGAGCAGAGGGAAAACGGAGTGGGAAGATAGAAGAGGAGAAAAGGGAAATAAATGGTGATGGAAAAGACCTGACTTGGGGTAGTGAATACACAATATAATATACAGATGATGTATTACATATAGAACTGTACACCTGAAACCTGTATAATTTTATAAATCAATGTCACCCCAATAAATTCAACAAAATATTTTTAATTAAGAAAAGCAGCAGCACTGTGTTTATATGATTTATACCAAAGAATCTTATTTTTTACAAATGTCAGCAGATACTTTTCAAGGCTACCCTTACAGAGTAACACAACAACCTTGAGAAAGGGAAGGACTGAAGAATAGAAGCCCACTTGACCTCAGCTTTGCTTATCTCCATTAGTTTTAATATGCAAAATAGCAGTAACAGGAAGCAATAGATTTTTCTGCATCCTGTTGGCTTCAATGTATGAAAGAGGAAAAACTTGCCATTTTCTATATGGTAATTAAATTTATGTGTTGTTTATGCTATTTAGGGATGAGAAACACTTAAAATCAACATCTTCAAAAGTCACAACATTTCAACATTCAAGGGGAGAAGAATGTATGTATGTACAAGTGACCTCTGCCACTTAGAAGATCATGAAAAAAGAGAAAAAAATGAGACAAGCTTCTCTCAAAGCAAACTTAGAAAACACTGTAAAATTTGAGCTAGTTTATTAGTTGCTGCTCTCTCCCTCTTCTCCATCTATACCCTGCCCATTGTAACAAGGGGTGGGGAGTATAAATCTCCTCACTCTAACTAGCAGGAAACACCTAAATAGCTCCTGGCTAGATGAAAAAATTGCTAAAGAATCAAGGATTTATTACTAAAACCTGTTCTTCTGCCTTCTTTCCCCAGCTGTTTCAACTATATATTTTCTAAATTTGTACCCAGATTTCTGAACTCCCTTCAGTGTCCTTCTGGTCCTCCTCTGCCCAATGCATCCATCGCACCTGGGGATTGGATTGTGCAGTGTCTTACACACCTGTGTCTGGCTTCTTTCTGTGCTCTACATTTATCCCTAACAGTTTGATATTATCAGAGAAAGACCAGGACTAAAGCAGGTTTGCCCTGGCACTGTCTGGAAATAGGTTCTAGTGAGGTCGTAAGAATTTCAGGGAAAGTGACAAAGGAGGAATTTAGGCAATAGCAGCAAGATTTATAGTATGTTTATTATAGCTGAGGATAGTCAAACAAAAGAAAGGTTCAAGACAGAAGAGACAGGATCACAGCAACAGGAATAAGCCTAGGCTGAGCTGCCTACATTAAGGAAGGAAAGTTATAGAGGAAAAGAAGAGTCTTTAAAGCCTGCTTCTCCCCTGATTGCAAGTCTCAGGGGACTCTTAGCGTTTAGGAGGAAAAAAAAACAAAGTACAGCCTGAGACAAGAGAGGGAGTTTGCTCCCAGGAGGGCACACAGGACACAGATGCCCCTGAAAAGGCTGCTGCACTGCTTCATCCATGACCAGGTGGTGTAGCTGCATTTTGCTGTGGCAGATGTCCAGCCTCCAGGGCCTCAGCTCTGCACTTGTCTGTCCCCACCAAGCCCAGGAGGAGGACCAGGTCCCAGAGATGTGCCATTAGCCGTGCATCCAAGGCTTCAGTAGTCCAGATTAGTCTCTATTCTACAGCCCATAATCAGTGCTGCACTTCACCCTGTGCAGCTGCCAAAGGGAGACTGGGGCCATTGTCAAGCTTTCCTATGTTTCCTTGGGCTTGGGAGATAGCAAGCTATCTTTCAGACTATCCAATCTCTTTCTTAGCTTTTCTCAAGCTTGTGTTCTTTCTATCCAATCTTTTCCCCAGGCTTGTCTCCTCCCCTTTATGGTCATCTTTTGCCTTCTACAGTACATGCTCCCAGGGAAAGGACATCCCCCATCATGCCATCTTCTTCCTCCCTTAGGGGCCACTGTAAAACTTCAACTTCCTACTTAATCAGGCTTAATGTCTGATATAATTCACTCCTTTCCTTGGTTAGTAACTAACTAACTACTATAACTCTGGCACTGAGAAATGACCTCAAAAGAGTACCTGCACAGTAGGGTTTTCCAGTGACAGTTCCAGCAATGCTGTGAGGGAGGCTGTTTTGCCACCCTAAAATATACCTTATTTGGGTATTTTAAAGAAACAAAAATCTCAAGAAAAACATTTGACCTTGCCCCTAACCACCCAAAAGAATTTAGCTAGAAGACCAGCTCCAGAGAAGGAGATATCATAGATGATAGCTCTAGTTTAATATAAACAGGTAGAGTACAGGCAGGGAAGCACCTGGCAAGGATCCTCCCATCAGAGTTCTTTCTGTGTCCCATTGCTAAAAATTGTTGCAAACATTTGTTTACCAAACGTTTGTTTGTTCATTGAAATATAAATTGCCGCCCTGCCCTTTGAAGTCCCCCCTCCACTACTTTATTTTAGCTCAAGATGGCATATAAACATCAACAACCCTATTTGTTTTTTCTTCCTATATTCTTACAGAATGCCCATATTTACATATGTAGTAAGTGTGGTTATATTCTCCTGTTAATCTTTATAATGTCAATTTAATTACTAGACCAGCTATAAAAATATAGAAGGGTAGAAGGAAGATTATATTTCCTCCCCTACAAGTGTAAATGGAACTATCAGGAAAGCCATGGAAACAAAGATACTCTAATCAGAGAAAGCGCCTGTGCTAAAGAACAAAACATGGCCAAGGGTTTGTTGGATGGATTTAAAGCTCCAAACTTGCCTCTGTCTCCTGCTTCCAACAAACATAATATGGTGGTACACAGAGCATGATGTGTGGCAGTGGGAGCCAGAATGTTACTTCACTTCATTTCATGCAGATCTGAAACCATGCAGCAAGGATTTTATGCTTAGGTTAAATCTAGGACAATTGATGTCAGAGTAATGGCACGGTAGGAAGTGATACCAATAAATCTCCCCCAAAACTCAACAAGATCTTCAACCAGAAACAGAAAAACTTATCCTTGGAGCCTCCAGATGTTTTGCAATACACCCGAAGGTATGGGTGAGCTAAAAATTGGCTAAATATATAATCAAACCCCGAAAGAAATAGGGAGTAAGAAATGCTCTGCCTTCCTCACTAACTTAAATAGGGCTGCTTTCACTGGGAACTGAGAATATAGAAACTGAGGCGGGCAAAGGGGATGAATAGATCCAGGCCGTGGCACAAATGGCTGAACCAGGCTGTGACACAGAGATCCAAGCCGAAGAAAAACTGTGCCAGTGACAACCTAGTAAATACAAGCTAACACTCTCATCAAACCCAGACAAAGAAAGACAAGTGGGGCAGCCATTTTCCCCAATCTTTTGGTCAGCATGCGCAGATAGTGAGCAAGAGATTCCTTCAAAAGCCCCGGGAGTAGGCACCCATGTTATCCCACAGAGAGAAAGAATCAGAGGTCTTTGTGTGGGCTGAAAGTGGAATCTCTGGGTCACCCCAGGGCCCTGAAAAAGCCATGCACGGGGAGCGAGAGCCAATTCCAATGCTGGAACTTTTCTGTGCGGGCGGGGGTTTCACTCAGAGGGTGAGACTGCCGGCCTGATATTCTGGTCTGCACGCGCAGATAGTGAGCAAGAGATTCCTCCGAGCACCTCAGGAGTGGGCGCCCATGTTATCCCACAGAGAAACACAGTCAGAGGCCTCGGTGTGGGCCAAAAGTGGAATCTCCAGGCCACCCCAGCACCCAGAAAAAGCCACGCACGGGGAGGGAGTGAGAACCAATTCCAATGCTGGAACTTTTCAATGTGGGCAGGGGTTTCACTCAGAGGGTGAGACTGCCGGCCTGATATTCTGATCTGCGTGCACAGATAGTGAGCAAGAGATTTCTCCAAGTGCCTCAGCAGTGCGCACCCGTGTTATCCCACAGAGGGGAAGAGTCAGAGAGGCCTTTGTGTGGGACAAAAGCGGAATCTCCAGGCCACCCCAGCACCCTGAAAAAGCCATGCACGGGGAGGGAGTGAGAGCCAAATCCAATGCTGGAACTTTTCTGTGCAGGCGGGGGTTTCACTCAGAGTGTGAGACTGCCAGCCTGATATTCTGGTCTATGCACAGATAGTGAGCAAGAGTTTCCCCCAAGCGCCCCAGGAGTGGGCACCTGCCCGTGTTACTAGACAGGTGGCAGAGCCAGAGGACTTTGAGTGGGCGGAAGCCCCGCCTGATTATGCTAGCAGTTCTGATTCACTGAGCCTTACCCAGAGCCCTGTGCTGAGTGGAAATAGAGTGGGGAGTGGCCAGCTCTTTGAGCCTCTTACTATCCAGGAAGAGGCAACAGCAACCCCATAGCTGGATTATCAGGCTACTAATTGAGGAAGGAAAGACTAGGAGAGAGGTCCAGGAACATGGACTCTATCACTGTAGGAGCCAATAAATGCTAATGAGCCACACCTGCCAATAAGACTGAAGCACAATACATGACATCGCCATAGAGACTTATCAACTGCAAACCTCTACCTGAGCGTGCCAAAGGGGCAGAACCTGGGGTAAAGAGTCACCGACCAGGAAGAGGGAGAAGAAAGAAAAAGCAAGAAGATAACCTCTCAAAATCAAGAATAATCCGCAGACTTTATAACCTATTACATTTTATTATATTTTCTCATTTGTTTCTCTTCATCCTTGATTTTTTATTTCCTCCTCCAATTTGGTCATTTAACTCTCTGCCAGTCTTACTCTCTCCTCTCCTTGAACTACACTACCCAAAAGTGTAACATCTCCCATTATCTTTTCTTTCCTCTTTCTTTCTCTCTATGAGGGTTGCACTCCAAAACCCTTAACTCTCTCTCTCTCTCTCCCCTTTTTTCTTTTTTCTTCTTTTAGTGGTTCCCTCTTTCTCTCTCTCTCTCTCTCTTTCTTTTCACCCTCTGTATTAGTTTCTTCCTTTCTCCTTTACATCTGCTCTCATTCAAACCTCAATAACGAACAAATTATCTTATCTGGGACTCAAACTTATGTTTGTGGCATTTTGGGGGGGGGGAGGTTACTTCACCTTTTTAATTCACTAGCAGTGCTCCCATCCCTGGCTCTCCATTTTATCTAGTTCTTGTTCCACTAAATACAGTGGTAATTTTTTAATTTGTCTCCCCATTTTCCTGTTTTCCTCTTATTCCTCTATTCATAACTTTTAGTCAACCAACACCTAAAAGCAAATCATTTTATTCTTGACACAAATTTTTTCCTTATTTGCTTTTAGTGAATGCATACCCCCCCTTTTTTTGCCCCTTTATTACTTCTCCCCAATTCAGGCACTCCATTACAAACATTGTTTGTTCTATTTAGTACAATATAATTCACAGTTCACCACAAGATTTTCTCAAGAAAGAGGGGAAAGGAGAGAAGAGGAAAAAAAAGGGGGGATAATTTTCATTTTTAAAATTTTTATTTTATTTTATTTTTCTTTATTTCATTATTAATTTAAAAAAAAACACAACTCTTTTTGATTTTTGATTTTTGTAACTTTTTATTCTTTATTAAATCTTATTAATACTATCAACAAAACCACCCTCAGATGCCATTAAGGAAGATAAAATTGAATATCATAGATACAAAAGAAAGAGAGGTAACACAGATAGATGAGAAAAAATCTATAGAGAAAAAATTTAATATATTAGAAACCTTGGAGTTAAATGACAGAGAATTTAAAATAGAAATCCTAAAAATACTCAGAGATATACAAGAAAACACAGAAAGGCAATTTAGGGAGCTCAGAAAACAACTCAATGAACACAAAGAATATATGTCCAAGGAAATTGAAACTATAAAAACAAATCAAACACAGATGAAAAACTCAATTCACGAGCTGAAAAATGAGATAACAAGCTTAGCTAATAGAACAGGCCAGATAGAAGATAGGATTAGTAAAATAGAAGACAGGCAACTTGAGTCACAACAGAAAGAAGAAGAAAGAGACTCAAAAATTAAAAAAAAAATGAGTTAGCCTTACAGGAATTATCTGACTCCATCAAAAAGAATAACATAAGAATAATAGATTTATCAGAGAAAGAAGAGAGAGAAAATAGAATGGAGAACATACTCAAACAAATAATAGATGAAACTTCCCAAGCCTGTGGAAAGAACTAAAGCCTAAAATTCAAGAGGCAAACAGAACTCCGAGTTTTCTTAACCCCAAAAAACCTACTCCAAGGCATATCATAATGAAATTGGCACAAACCAACGAAAAAGAAAAAATTCTCAAGGCAGCCAGGGAAAAGAAGCACACAACATATAAAAGAACGCCCATTAGATAATCATCCAATCTCTCAACAGAAAATCTACAATCTAGAAGAGAGTAGACCCCAATATTTAAAGTCCTGAAAGAGAGGAACTTTCAGCCATGAATACTATACCCATCAAAGCTATCCTTCAAATATGAAGGAGAAATAAAAACATTCACAGATACAGAAAAATGAGGGAATTTTTCATCAGAAAACCCCCAATCCAGAAATTACTAAAGGGGGTTCTCCAATTAGATACAAAGAAAAAAAAAAACCAAAGCCACAAGTAAAAGCTCCAAGAAGAACACAATAAAACCAAATTTAAACTGTGACAACACAAAAATAAAGGGGAGGAGAAGATGGAGATTAACAGTAGCAAAGGACGATGAAGTGCAAAAGTACTCACAAAATAGTGCACTACAATGAACAGGGTAGGAACCCTTTTCATTACTTAAAGGTAACCACCTTAAAAAAAACCACCACAGAAGCACATAATTTAAAAAAAGATAGCAACAGAGGAATGATGTATAGAATACAACCAAATAAAAACAATAGATAGAAAAACAAAAGGGAAAAATCAAACAAGACACAAAAATAACAGAAAGCAATCTATAAAATGGCAATAGGGAACTCACAAGTGTCAATAATTACACTAAATGTAAACGGATTAAACTCACCAATAAAAAGGCACAAAGTAGCAAAATGGATTAAAAAAGAAAATCCAACTGTATGCTGCCTGCAAGAAACTCATCTAAGTAACAAGGATTAAAACAAATTCAAAGTGAAAGGCTGGAAAACAATACTCCAAGCAAATAACATCCAAAAAAAAGCAGGCGTAGCTATACTCATATCGGATAATGCTGACTAAAAGACAGCAAAAGTACTCAGAGACAAAAATGGCCATTTCATAATGGCTAAGGGGACACTGAATCAAGAAGACATAACAATTCTTAATATATATGCACCAAACCAAGGAGCACCAAAATATATAAGACAGATATTTAGTGACCTTAAAACAAATACTGAAAAAAATACAGTCATACTCGGAGACCTCAATACATTGCTGATGTCTCTAGATCGGTCGTGCAAACAGAGAATCAACAAAGATATAGTGGCCTTAAACAAAACATTACAACAATTGGATATGATAGACATCTGTAGGACATTTCATTCCAAAGTGACTGAGTATACATTTTTCTCCAGTGTACATGGATCATTCTCAAGAATTGACCATATGTTGGGCCACAGGAACAACATCAGCAAATTCAGAAAAATCGAAGTTGTACCAACCATATTTTCTGATCTTAAAGCCTTGAAACTAGAATTCAACTGCTAAGAAGAGGAAAAAAATCCCACAAAAATGTGGAAACTAAACAACATACTTTTAAAAAATGAATGGGTCAAAGAAGAAATAAGTGCAGAGATCAAAAGATATATATAGACTAATGAAAATGACAATACGACATATCAGAATCTGTGGGATGCAGCAAAAGCAGTGATAAGAGGGAAGTTCATATCACTTCAGGCATATATGAACAAACAAGAGAGAGCCCAAGTGAACCACTTAACTTCACACCTTAAGGAACTAGAGAAAGAAGAACAAAACCAACCCAAAACCAGCCGAAGAAAGGAGATAATAAAAATCAGAGCAGAAATAAATGAAATAGAGAACAGAAAAACTATAGAAAAAATTAATAGAACAGGAAGCTGGTTCTTTGAAAAGATCAACAAAATTGCCAAACCCTTGGCAAGACTTACCACGGAAAAAAGAGAAATAGCTCATATAAACAAAATCCAAAATGAAAGAGGAGAAATCACCATGGACATCATAGATATTCAAAGAATTATTGTAGAATACTATGAAAAACTTTATGCCACTAAATTCAACAACCTAGAAGAAATGGATAAATTCCTAGAACAATACAACCTTCCTAGACTGAGTCAAGAAGAAGCAGAAAGCCTAACCAGACCTATTAGTAGAGAAGAAATAGAAAAAACCATTAAAAACCTCCCCCCAAAAAAATTCCAGGCCCTGACGGCTATACCAGCGAATTTTATCAAACATTCAAAGAAGATTTGGTTCCTATTTTACTGAAAGTCTTTCAAAAGATTGAAGAAGAAGCAATACTTTCAAACACAATTTATGAGGCCAACATAACCCTTATACCAAAACCAGGCAAGGGTGGCACAAAAAAAGAAAACTACAGACCAATATCTCTAATGAATACAGATGCTAAAATACTAAACAAAATACTAGCAAATAGAATACAACAACATATTAAAAAATAATACATCATGATCAAGTGGGATTCATCCTAGAATCTCAAGAATGGTACAACATACATAAAATGGTTAACATAATACACCATATCAACAAAACCAAAAACAGAAACCACGTGATCTTATCGATAGACGCAGAAAAGGCTTTTGATAAAATACAACACAATTTTATGTTTAAGACTCTCAACAAAATGGGTATGGAAGGAAAATATCTCAACATGATAAAGGCCATATATGATAAACCATCAGCTAACATCATATTAAATGGCACAAAACTGAAGGCTTTCCCCCTTAAACCAGAAACAAGACAGGGTTGTCCACTCTCTCCACTCTTATTGAATGTGGTACTAGAGGTTCTAGCCAGAGCAATCAGACAAGACAAAGAAATAAAAGGCATGCATATTGGAAAAGAAGAAGTAAAGGTATCACTTTTTGCAGATGATATGATCCTATACATTGAAAACCCCAAAAAATCCACAAAAAGACTACTAGAAACAATAAGCCAATACAGTAAGTTCGCAGGATACAAAATTAACATACAGAAGTTAATATCCTTTCTATATGCCAACAAAGAAACATTTGAGAACAAACTCAAAGGAATAATCCCCTTCATGATTGCAACAAAAAAATAAAATACCTAGGAATAAACATAACAAAGAATGTAAAGGACTTATATAATGAAAACTATAAACCATTGTTAAGGAAAATCAAAAAAGATATAATGAGATGGAAGAATATTCCTTTTTCTTGGTTAGGAAGAATAAATATAATCAAGATGGCCATATTACCCAAAGAAATATATAAATTTAATGCAATTCCCATAAAAATTCCAGTGACATTTTTTAAAGAAATGGAGCAAAAAATCATCAGATTTATATGGAACTATAAAAAACCCCACATAGCCAAAGCAATCTTAAAGAAAAAGAATGAAGCTGGTGGCATTACAATACCTGACTTCAAACTATATTATACAGCCACGACAATCAAAACAGCATGGTATTGGCAGAAAAATAGACACTCAGACCAATGGAACAGAATAGAAAGTCCAGAAATAAATCCACATATATATAGTCAAATAATTTTTGATAAAGGGGCCAACAACACACAATGGAGAAAAGAAAGCCTCTTCAATAAATGGTGCTGGGAAAACTGAAAAGCCACATGCAAAAGAATGAAACTCACCTACAGTTTTTTCCCCTGTACTAAAATTAACTCAAAATTGATCAAAGATCTAAACATAAGACCTGAAACAATAAAGTACATAGATGAAGACATAGATACTCAACTCATGGACCTGGGTTTTAAAGAGCATTTTATGAATTTGACTCCAAAGGCAAGAGAAGTGAAGCCAAAAATTAATGAATGGGACTACATCAGACTAAGAAGTTTTTGCTCAGCAAGAGAAACTGATAACAACATAAACAGACAGCCAACTAAATGGGAAATGATATTTTCAAACAACAGCTCAGATAAGGGCCTAATAACAAAAATATACAAAGAACTCCTAAAACTCAACAACAAACAAACAATCCAATAAAAAAATGGGAAGAGGACATGAACAGACACTTCTCCCAGGAAGAAATACAAATGGCCAACAGATATATGAAAAGATGCTCATCATTCTTTAGTTATTAGAGAAATGCAAATCTAAACTGCAATGAGATATCACCTTACACCTGTTAGATTAGCTATTATTAACTAGACAGGTAATAGCAAATGTTGGAGAGACTGTGGAGAAAAAGGAACCCTCATACACTGGTGGTGGGAATGTAAAGTAGTACCACCATTATGAAAGAAAGTATGATGGTTCCTCAAAAAACTGAAAATAAAATACCTTATGACCCAGCAATCCCTCTACTGGGTATATACCCCAAAAACTCAGAAACATTGACACGTAAAGACACATGCAGCCCCATGTTTATTACAGCATTGTTCACAGTGGCCAGGACATGGAAACAACCAAAAAGCCCGTCAATAGATGACTGGATAAAGAAGATGTGGCACATATACACTATGGAATACTACTCAGCCATAAGAAATGATGACATCGGAACATTTACAGCAAAATGGTGGGATCTTGATAACATTATACGAAGTGAAATTAGTAAATCAGAAAAAAATAGGAACTGCATCATTCCATTCGTAGGTGTGACATAAAAGTGAGACTAAGAGACATTGATAAGAGTGTGGTGGTTATGGCAAAATGGGGGAGAGGGAGAGGAAAAGGGGGAGGGGGAGGGGCACAAAGAAAACTAGATAGAAGGTGACAGAGGACAATCTGACTTTGGGTGATGTGTACGCAACATAATTGAATGACAAAATAACCTGGACATTTTATCTTTGAATATATGTATCTTGATTTATTGTTGTTGCCCTATTAAAAAAATAAAATTATTTAAGAAAAATAATAATAAAATGACAATGAGATATCACAAAAAAAAATCTAGGACAATAGGTGACATTTAATATTTGACTCCTGTATTTCTCCAACTATAATATATCAGCTATTGTTCCTCTGTTTCCTATCAATACTTCAGTATTGTTTTAAGGTTTATGAAAATTAAATAATCCTTATCTTAAATAATACTATAGAAGAAGATATACTCTATTTTTAGCTCTATAAGACATACCTGACCATAAGATGCACCTAGGGTTTTAAGGAGGAAAATAAGAAAAAAAATATTCTGAACCAAAAATGTGTTAAAATATTTAATAAAATAAACCACAATATTTCAATAATATAAAATCAACAGCAGTATTAACAACCATTAGCTCTGTTATTAACAAATGAGAAGAGATTTTAATGTTCAAATACTTTTCTAGTTGTCCGGGAACCCCAGGAACTCATTATCACTAGTGTCAGAAGCTCAGTTGCTCACAATCACTGATATCACTTTCTTTGCTATTTTTATATATGATAACATCTTTAGTGCCACCTAAGGCAGAGGTCCCCAACCTTTTCTGGACCACGAACTGGTTTAATGTCAGAAAATATTTTTACGAACCGGCCTTTAGGGTGGGATGAATAAATGTATCATGTGACCAAGATAAGCGTCAAGAGTGAGTCTTAGATGGATGTAACAGAGGGAATCTGGTCATTTTTTAAAAATAAAACATCATTCAGACTTAAATGGAAATAATGTAAGTTATTTATTCTTTATCTGTGGACCAGTGCCAAATGGCCCATGGACCGGTACCAGTCCACGGCCTGGGGGTTGGGGACTACTGATCTAAGGCATGCTAATGCCATATTTTTTAAATGATCATATTACGGTTTCATTCTTCACTGAGTGCCATGATGTTTTCACCCATTCACAAACTTGAGTGATAGTGGGTCTCTTCATTCGTCCAGTTGCTGTCAGATCATGATTACCAGCAGCCATCCATTTGTTCCATTCTTCTCACATAAAGACTTTAAACAGTTTGTTGATGGAAACGTCAAGAGGTTGTAACTGGCTGGTAAGACCCCCAGGAATTACACTAGATGAGTCTTCACTTCTTTAAAGTTTTTTCTGTGGTTTCGTTAATATGTGCTCTAAACTGATCAAGCACTAATAGGGCAGATTTTTTCAGAAGCCTTCTAGCACCTTTGGCCCCTCCTCTATCTGCCAGCCAGTAAGCCAATGGAATGCTATTAGGCTGGCAACAAGTGACGTCAGCACTTCACACAGAGCTCCAGTAGCTGCAGCGTAGCTCTCCACCACTGCAGTGTGTTTCTCACATCTGCCTTTGATGATATCAGATGAATGCGCCCACACAACGTTGCTCACCTTCCCTCCTGCACTGCATGCAACTATGGAAACCAGAACTAGGAGATCACTCAGCAGATGTCAGGGTTCCACATGCTGCCATGGTGGGTATGATTACACTCCCACTGGTGTTCATTCTATATATGTTTACCAGTGCAGTGCCCCACAGCACCTAAAATAAACAAACATTTGCTCCATAAGACACATGGGCATTTTCCCCTCCACTTGGGGGGGGTGCATCTTATGGAGTAAAAAATATGGTATATTCTTAGAGTGAAAAAATCTGTTATAAAGCTTTACTCTCAAAAAATGTGGCTGCAAATTGAGACCAAGGTGGGACAGAAAGACTGAGAAGGGTCTATTGTATGTGGTAATTATTAAATTACAAGTAACTTGGGGTGACTTTGGAAAATGAAAGACAGGCTGCAGGACATAAAAGAGTGAAAAGAAAATGTATAAGCAGACCCAACAAATAAATGTTCACTCTTTCAAAAGGTTGGCAACCTAAAAGTGGAGGGACTGCATATCTAGAAGAAGATCCCAAAGTCCGGGGAGAGTTTTAAGAGCCTGAAGAGTTGGGCATTAATTGAATTCAGTGGAAGGATTCAGTTAAAAAAATAGGTCTTAAACTACAATAAGCTTTTAAAACGTACATAGAACACATATAATTGCTTATATATTTATGTATATAGAGAAAGAAAAAATCCTTCCTTTCCCCTCTTGGTTCTTATGGCTGGTTGAATGATTAAAATAACATAAGGTAGATGTGGATTTTTAAAAAGGTTGTGTGTAGAAAGTCACCTCACAGGGTAATCTGATCATAAATCCTAATTGGACAGGTCATGGTAGGTAGTCTTGCCCAGGCACATAACTTCTTAGGTTAAACATTTACCTTTGCTTTCAGCAAGCCCCGTCCATTGTTTTGGTGCATTTAGTTTAACACACCTTTGAAATAAACCATAATCATCCTCAAGGAAGCACATAATTTTGTTAACTATACTGTAATACAACACCTACCTGGCTTGTTCTCACCTTCATATAATCTTCCTCAGTTCCTCTCATTAATCTCAAATGCATAAAAGAAGCTGCAAAACTATTATTCAGGGAAACATTTGAGATCTTTTTCCCTGGCATATATTGTTAATCTGCTTCATATAAAAATCCTTTATATGTTTGGACATTTCTTACATCAATACAGATTAATAGGAGAAAATTAAACTTAATACATATGCATAGTGAACTCACATAAGCATAAAAAATTTCAAAGATAGTAAACACAATGAGGTATATATGTCATTCTGGACTAAGGAGGAGGAGGTAAGGGTCTGGGACTTGAAAGGTTAGTAAGGAAATTCAGCGGGAGATGAAAGAGTTAATGTTCAGTAAACAAATAAAATTCTGGGCCCTCTAGAGACAATAGATCACAAAGAGGGTTTTGATCAAATGGGCCTTGCTGGGTTTTCTCTCTGTCTGCCACAACTAGTTCATATTATACCATAGTTGATATTCTTTTAGTTAATATCAACATATTACCTATGTTGATAATTCTTTTCAGAACAAGCCTTCTCTTGTAAATAACTTTTTCCTGAGTTTTTTGTTTCTTAAAAACTAAACAATTCTCATACCAAAGAAACACATTTTGAAGTAGCAAAATGCACAAACAAAACTTTTAACTCTAAAACATAAAAAATTTGAAGATGTATAAGAAGAAGAAACTTTCCTCTATATTCAAGTTTCTTTAGCCCTAATAATTAAATAGACATGAGACAGATTAGCATAGAATATAACCAAATTTAATTACATACATATGTATGGGAACCCTGCATGCAAGAGCAAATCAAAGACACTATATACATAAGAGGTTCAAAAATAGAAAGTTAAAATTAGGTAATGATAGCATTCAGAGCTAAGGATGAGGTAAGATGCCTTGGGGCTTCAAAGGGTCATTGCAGGATAATAAGTAGAGAAAATGTTTAGTAAGTAGTAGTTTGTTCTGTACTACAGAGATGTCATAAAAATTATTTTTGGTGATAACTCTTATTATGGATGGGTAAAACCTGTAATTAAAATTCTTCTAGGTAGTTAGAGGGGGCAGAATTTTCTTTTGAGATGGCAGGATCTTGATTGCCTTTATCTCAAAAGAATCCACATACTACATAGTTGGGGTGCCTCAGTCTGAACCTCTACAAAGGCTATACATTCTGATCAAATTTTAATATTCTCACCCCTCACATATACAAATATCTATCTACTAGGAAATTATAAACCTTATTCTAAATCAAATTATAAAGTTATCTAAATGAATGACAATAAAAGCACTACATATCAAAACCTATAAGATGCAGATCAAATAACACCTAGAAGAAAATGGGTGGACTGGAATGAATTTAATGAAAGGTAAGAAAGATTTAAAAAATGTACACAATATAATTCAATTACAGGAGGCAGATGAAAGAAAAATTAAATAAGCATAAATAAGGTGGAAGAAAATTAACTTAAAGAAAATATCATACTTAATGGTGAAATATAAAAAAAGGCTGTATTAAATTTGAAAACACCATTATTTTAACATTATCCTGGAGATTATATTTACTAAAAAACAAGACAGTAAAAATATGAAACATAAATATTGAAAAAGAAGAGAAAATTGGTATGATTTGAGGATGGTATGATTGTTTTATTACAGCTACAGGAGAGAGCAAAGTGAACATATTAGCCTTGAGGACGAAACCATCTCTATAGCAGACACACAGGGAAGCAGGCAGAAGTGGCTACTGGAGGTTGACTGGCCACCACTTCTTTTATGAATTAGATGAGCATTTCCTAAAAGAGAGGAAGCTGAGGGTGAGTAGAGGACTTGAGAGTTTGTAAAACTCTGGAATAAGCATTAGAGGGTAATACTTGCTGACCAAATTTCAGGTATCCAGACAAATTTACATACCACAAAAATTCAATGAAGATACATCAAACTCTATAGGGTTGCTTGTAGTTCTGAAATATTTGTTGTGAGCCTAAAAACTGGTTGAATACAAAAACATTTTTGGGGGGAGATAAAGAAAATTCTGAAATAAGGGTTAAGAGAAAGTAGAACTGATGGAAGACTTAAACAAGTGCCATAAGCACTGATTTGTGGTATCAGCCTACTGACAGTCAAATTATCATGAGAAAGCAAAATGCCCTATATTTATCTTTTTCCTTTCTTCTTTGATTTTTGGCTAATATGTAGTATATATGATCTCTTTAAATTTACTTAGACTAATACTGTTATGTAACTGTTTAATGTGATTCCTATTTGGGAACAAAAGGGTGAACTTGCATTCTTTGAATTCTGCATACAAACAAGTCTAAGCAAAGATTGTTTTTTAATAAAAGTATCCCTTCTTTTAAATGTGTAAAAATGTATAAATACAGTCTTTGTTTCTGACTCTGTCTTTTTGAGGACTAGTTTATCTCTTATTACCCTTGTTATCCTGCATACCGTTTAACTGACCTTATGCCTCTATGTGTGTCACACAGACACATGCACACACCCTCTCACCCCTGCATATGAAGGTTACTGATGTGGTTGCTCCCTGCACAATTAAATAGTCTCACCTTCTCCATCTCATTAGGCCATTAAAATTGTTTAAGCATGTCTAGTATATTCCTCTCTCCTGAGAGCAGACTGCAATTCAATCCCCCTCTTGGTAAAAAGTGTGATAATAGTAGTCATCACTTTTTATTAGATTTGAAGGTCATGGTGTGTGGGTGAATTCACTGGGGCAATAATTTCAAAATTTCAATGAAGGATTTATGTGCCAAACTATCAGTTCTGTTAATGAGATTTGTGCATATAAATAACTCTTTCTGAACTCTTTGGAATTTAGGCCTCAGGAACTGTTTTACATCAAGGTAAATACCATGTTCAAGTTGCTGTGAATTTCCCAGGTCCCCAAATGCAGCAGGGACAGAGAGAAAGCAGCTTCATTGAAATGCATTTGTAATTCAGTGATCTCATGTGAAACAGTATTCTAAAAATTCGAAAGTATAATCTGTGCTGGGAATGCTCAAATTGTACTGTAAATTCAATCTCATGCTTTCTAATGGGAATTTATTCTGGAGATGGGTACAGCATCTGCTGCCTGGTTCTGTAATTGAACAGGGCAGGGTCTAACCAAAAAAAATCTACATTTAGATAGCCATACATATATCAGAAATCAAGACGATATCTTATTTTCAGAGACAAAATAATTTTGCATGTGCAGAGAAATGTTTAAATATTAATATTGCTTGTGGTTGTATATTATGAAAACCATTTCCTCACCTTGCTTTTAAGGCAACAGGAAAACTAAGGTCAACACTTGACCTTAGTCAACACCTTTGTTAAAAAATGGCAGAGTGTTAATCACCTTGCTTTTAAAGGTGACTAACTCTGTAAAGCCTATGGCTGTTAAAACTACAAATTTATGTGATACACTGTATCAAGCTGATTGCTAGGAAGTCTCAGTCCTCTTATTGACTGATTCTACCTATTATGATATAGCCTTGAAAGGAGTCACCCCCTTTTGTTGTGATTATTCATTTTACCTCCTGGGAACAAAGCTGCAAGTCAGCTTTCTTCTAAGACTAGCAGGAGAAAATCCTATGTGGTATAGATCTAAGTTCTCTGAAAGTGTTCAGAGTGACCAAACACAAATTGGCACCATTACATGGATTATATAATGTATAATCCAATGTCAGCTAGGGTCATTGGTGAGCTCTAGAAAAGATTAGCTCAAAGCCCCATTCTACATCCTGCAGAGCTTTGCTCTCAAAAATGCACACAACAGAAAACAGCATCAACATCATCTGGAGGGGCAAGCAAAATCACACCACTCTTGAAACCAAATCTGCATTTTAACAAGCTCCTATAAAATTTGTCCATGCATTAAACTCTGAGAGGCACTGTTGTGAAGCCCTTCTTAAGATTCCAGAGAATCCCCAAGGAGCTTACTGCTCATGGTCACTTTCACTCTGATTTCTTCTTTATGTTGATAGTTAACGTTCTCTCTTTATCTTATAACTGTTCTTTAATTTCTCTTTAAGGAAAAAAGTGGAAATCAAATCCTTTTCTTGATTAACTCCCCACCTCCTACACACACGCACACACACATACACATACACACACACTCAACAAGGTCTGTAATTGTGAAAAACAAATGAACTAGAAAATTAAGCTTATTTTATTCAAGCTATTACAATAGGGAGGACATCCATTAAAGAAGAATGTCTCAAAGAAAAGGAAGGGGAGCTGGAGTTTTATGGTTTTATGGAGGTAGGAGAATAAGGGAATTATCCTCAAGTCTGTTGAGAGTCATGAGATAAGAGAAAGGAGGGTCCAATTTTGAAGTATTTAAGGACAAGGTGGTTCATTGAGTGAGGCATTTCAGGAACACAGAAAGATTGGGGATTTCTTAACCACTGCTAATTCCCAGGAGCACTGAACTCAGGTAAAGTTCAACTTTATTAGTCCTCTTTCATCAGGATGAACATCATTTGTTGCTGAACAAATCAGAGGAGATCATAAAGCTCCTGAGTGGGAGAGAGCAAAGTCTAATAGTTGCTGAAAGGCTCTTGGCATTTTTCCTGTAAAACAGGTTGACCTTTTTGTTGAGAGGTTTTGGCAAAAGTCAATTTTTTAGGGTTCTGGAGATCAGACATCTTAAAAGAGGGAAACCAAAAATAAAAAAGGGGCAAGAATTAAACCCAACTGGGGGTATTTAATCCATTTGGATTCCAGGATGTCAGTGGAAGAAAATATTTTAGATATGAAACACCACTCACTGGGTTTCATGAAGCTCTCAATCTACCATGGCGTTGCTCTTGGTGTTATGCTGTTTTGGTCACCTGTCCTATAAAGGCATGAATGGTCAGAACATCCAACAGACTTTTAACGTGGTCCAGGCAGTGACTTGTCGAGGGGGACTTCAGCTCATATGTGGTCTACTGAGATGTTGTGAAGTACATCAAGTTAAGCTTATAACTCCAGGGCTTCTTCAGACCATGGGGGCAGGGCCAGCTGCCAAGGCAAACTAGAGTCCCAGTAGGGATTCTGGCAGTTACATTTTAGTAATCAATGATGCCAAGCCATGTAGAAAGGAGAAAAATAAAATAAAAACATTGATGACTGAGGACATTGAAAGATGGCAACGGAGTAGGTGGACATTTTAATTCCCACCTCCCAGGACCAAATTGAATTTCAACTTAAAAACAATCATCTTGAAAAACCAATTTTGGACTAAATGAAGAGGAGTTTATAAACAAGGATCACAAAAATTTTATTCTACATATTTGAAAATTTAAATGAAATAAATTTTTCTTTAAATAAAAAATAATTTAAAATGCCAGAACTTAATCAATCAACTATATTGCAAAGACTATGAAATCAGTGACTAGATTTAAATAGAAGGGAATAAAAGCCTACCATTTGTAAAGAGTAGATTATATGATTTCAACATAAGAAATATAAACCCTTCCAGGGGATTCCAAGATGGCGATGCAGTAGGTGGACATTCTAACTGCCACCTCCCAGGACCAACTTGGATTACATATTAATTTAAGAAAAATCATCTTGAAAAACCAACTTTGGACTAAATGAAGAAGAGTCTATAACCAAAAATCACAGAAGAAGCCACACTGAGACTGGTAGGAAGAGCAGAGATGCGGAAAAGGTTGCTCTGCTCCCAGGAACAAGCAGAAATTGAAGATCTGGAGGGACTCCTACTGGGGGCAGGGTTACCCAGAGAGGTGTGAGTCCTCAGCCCCAGGCCTGGAGCCCCAGACTAGAGCCCCAGAGCCTAGAAGAGGCACCCACATACCATTTGGGTGGTGAAAAGAGCTGGGTTTCTGTCTGCAAGAAAGAGAGGGAGCTCTCGGAGACTCAGGTTCTGTGGTAAAGGGTCCGCACAGAAAATTTTTTTCACAGCTACATATCCCGGACTCTGGTAGAGAAAGGTCTGAGAGGACTAGAGTTGTGTGAGGAGAGTGTAAAGTAAGAGGCCTACGAATAGACATTGTGGGGGATGGCCACCAGAACTGCTGTACTGAGTCATTCTCCAATACTGCAATTTCATTCTATGCAGCATCAGCCTAGGGGAAAGCAATGCTCTGCCCTTAAAAGTCTCTCCTGCCTCAGTCATAGTGATGGCTCTGTTGTGAGAGGCCAGGAAGCAGGGGGTGCATCAGTGACTGAGTTTTCTGGTGCTGAGGCTGAAGATTTCCCCCACACTCTCCCAACACTAAAACGGGTACTTTCACCTCATGGGAGACTCAGCAAAAACTGTCCAGAGAGCGGGAAGATCCCACCTCTAGATCTCAGCGTCCACAAGCAACAGACCCCTGGGGCCACAACCTACTGAGGTCTGCAGAAAAAAGTCTGGACAGACTGACACCTGGGCCCAAGGGTGGAGCCACACCCACCACCACTCCTAATCCCTGAATTGCCACAGAATCTAGACCACACCTGAGGTTTTTTCAGTAGCTAAACCCAACAAGAAGCCAGCAGACAAAGGCTGTAGGAAGTGAGACTCAGGAAATCTTGGCCTTTTAAATGGACCTTCCCCCAGGCCCAGTGTGGGTAAAAACCAAACTAGGTTTGCAGTTTGGTATCTCCATGTGAACCTGAGCCCAGCAGAGGCAGCCACAAATGCTGGATTGCTTGTAGCTCCAAGAAAGTTGCTGAGGGTCAGCCACAGGCAATGTCTCCCACTGGTCTGCACTTCATTCTTGCCAGGGAGGCCCAGGGCTGGCACATCAGGGGCTGGCTGAGAAAAGCATTGGTTTAGGACCTAACAACTTTTACTAGAGTGGTATCCTAAGGAAGGGCTTCTCACACCTGGCCCAGATGAGGTGACTTTTGCTTTCTGTAATCAGCACTGGCACAGTGGCTCATGTGCAATGAACAGGGTGGAGCTTCACAGTCAGCTGGCCTGGGTGCTGGATATCCTGCCCTGCTGGGCTAGATTTCATAGGGAGAAGGGAGAGAGGCTTGGAACATGGATATTTAACATTTTGGTCCTTGTAAACCTATTGTTGTATCTAGTTGAGGAGCTTAGCCATCCTCAGGGGTGTGCACAGTCACCCAGGAGAGGACACTCTCAGTCTTCCTCCCTCAGAATAGGGTCTCATAAGTTGTAAGAACTTCTGTGAAAGGGACTATTGGCCACACTTGATTTGAACCTGCTGCTCACCTTGTTGGGGAGAAATAAATTTGAGTATTCAGCAGTGGCTAGAGCAGGGGCCACATTCTCTCTACTGAGCTCCTGGCCGAGAAACCCCTAAAGTAGAGGGTTCTAATAACATTGTATTCCCAACCTCAGATGCCCTAACCCACCAAGCAAGCAACCTGTTAAGGTGTTGGTTGGGTGAGGACAGTCTGAGCCAATACTACAGCCCTTCTTCAGAAGACCAAGCAGCTGCAAGAGGAGGTGGAGATGCTGATATGTAGAGACTAATATTACAAAGCTCAGGGCTTTTATGGAGCTGCTGTCATCTCTAAGCAGAAGAAAGCGGATCCTTATACAAAGGTTGATCCCTCTCACACCACCCAGGTACAATGCAGACAAAAATAGCAAAAAGTGCAGTAGCTGCAGACAGGTAGGCAACAGCTTACACCAACTAAAAAGACCTAGAGCCAACAAAACTGGTAGTGGGTGGCAGATAGCACCAACCCTAGATTCAGCTATTTACACAAGCAGCACACCCAAAGAAGGAGTCTAGTAGGCACCAGACACTGGAGAATAAATATGCCCAACAAGATGGACAGTGCATTATACACATGATCAAGGTTGACCTTTAGAGCAAGCCAGCATAAAGGAATAATCATACCCACAAAAGGACCAACTGCATTCAATACTCAAATGTAACAGGAGAGAAAATAGTACCCTCAAGAAGCATTCCTAGAACAAGGAAAACAGGTGACCTCAAAGTCAGTACTACCGAGCCCATCTTCCTCATAAAAACACCACAAAAATTTCAGAGTCAGACAGCGCTAACTAATACACAGAAAGAAATGGGCAAAGAAATGTGACCCAAATAAATCAACAACAGAAATCCCTAGGAAAAGAACTAAATGAAAGTATGTAACCAAACTACCAGATGCAGAGTTTAAAATAATGATTTTTATGATGCTCAAGGATCTTAGAGCAACAATGGATGGATATAATGAGCACCTAAATAAAGAGATAGCAAGCATCAAAAAGTACATTGAAATCATAAAAAAGAATCAGTCAGAAATGTCAAATACAATATCAGAAATGAAGACAGTGTTAGAAGGAATCAACAACAGGCTGAATGAAGCAGAGGATTAAATCAGCAATTTAGAGAACTAGAAAAATGAAAGCACAGAAGCAGAGCAGCAAAAAAAAAAAAAGGAAAAAGAAAAAAGAAAAGGAGGCTCAAAAAGACTGAGAAAACTCTAAGTGACCTTTGTGACAACATGAAGAGAAACAGCATCTGCATCAGAGGGGTTCTTGAAGAAGAAGAGAATGCACAAGAGATAAAGAAATCATAGCTGAAAATATTCCTAAATTGATAAGAAAAAGTGTCACACAAGTTCAAGAAGCAGAGAGAGTCCCATTAAATAGGAAACCAAGGCAGCCTAACACAAGACACATCATAATTAAGTACCAAAGTTAAGAGACAAAGAAAAAATACTAAAAGCTGCAAGAGAAAAGCAGTTAATTACTGACAGAAGAGCCCCCATAAAAATAATATCTGACTTCTCAACAGAAACACTTGAGGCAAGAAGGGATTGGCAAAAAATATTCAAAGTGATGCAAAACAAGAACCTACAACCAAGACTACTTTATCCAGCAAAGTTATCATTAAAAATTGAAGGAGAAATAAAAATCTTCCCAGACAACAAGAAAAACCTCAAGTAACTGATTACAGTCAAACCAACACTGCAAGAAATGTTCAGGAACACCTGTAAAAAGAGCAAAAGAAAAAAGTAATTAAGAGAAAGAGGATTGTAGATTTAAAGAATAAAATGGCAATAAATAAGTACATAATAACTTTAAATGTAAATGGTTTAACCCAACCAGAAAGTGGCATAGTTGATAGAGCATCAGACCAGAATGTGGAGGACCCAGGTTCAAAACCCCAAGGTCACTGTTTTGAGCATAGGCTCATCCAGTTTGAGCAAGGTCAATCACCTTGAGCCTAACGTCACCGGCTTGTGCAAGGGGTCACTTGGTCTGCTGTAGCCCTCTGATCAAGGAACATATGAGAAAGCAATCAATGAACAACTAAAGTGCTACAACAAAGAATTGATGCTTCTCATCTTCTTCTCTTCTCCCTTCCTGTCTGTCTGACCCTATCTCTCTGTCTAGATCTGTCACAACAAAACCATGTAAATTGATTAAATGCTCCAATCAAAAGACATAGGGTAGCTGTATAGATAAGAAAACAGGACCCATACATATGCTGTCTACAAGAAACACACATCAGAACAAAAGATATACATAAACTGAAGTTGAAGGGATGAAAAAAAAGTATTTCATGCAAAAGGGAATGAAAAGAAAAGTGGGGGGTAAGAATTCTTATATCTGACAAAATAGACTAAAACAAAGGCTATAGTAAGGGATAAAGAAGGTCACTACATAATGATAAAGGGAGCAATCCAACAGAAGGATATAATCAATATAAATAACTATGCACCTAATATAGAAGCACATCAATTATATAAAACAGATTTTGATGGACATAAAGGGCAAGATCAACAACAATACTCTAGTAGTATGGGATTTTAATACCCTACTAACACCAATGGGTAGATCCTCTAGAGAGAAAACTAACAAAGAAACAGTGGCCTTAAATGACACACTAGATCAGCTAGATTTAATAAATATCTTCAGAACCTTTCTCCCCAAAGCAGCAGAATATACATTAATTTTAAGTGATCATAGTACATTCTTTAGAATATACCACATGTTAGGTGACAAAACAAGTCTCAATAAATTTTAAAAGATTGAAATCATATCAAGCATCTTCTCTGATCAAAATAGCATAAAACTAGAAATCAACTACAACAGAAAAACTGAAAAAACTTTCAAACACTTGAAGACTAAATAGTATGTTCTTAAATAACACATGGGTCACCAAGATAAAGGGAGAAATAAAAAAAATTATTAAAATAAATGAAAATAAACATACAACAACTCAAGATTTATGGGACACAGCAAAAGCAGTCCTGCAAGGAAAGTTCATAATACTACAGGCATATCTTAAGAAGTAAGAAAAAGCTCAAATAAACAACTTAATTCTGCATCTAAGAGAACTAGAGAAAAAAACAACAAATAAAGCCCAGAGGAAACAGAAGGAAGGAAATAATAAAGATCAGAGTGAAAGTAAATGACATAGAGGTAAAAAAAAAAATACAAAATATCAATGAAACCAAGAGCTGGTTCTTTGAAAAGGTAAACAAGATTGATGAACCTGTAACGAGACTCATCAAGAGAAAAGAGAGACAACTATATAAATAAAATGAAAATAGAGAAGTAACAACTGACACCGCAGAAACACAGAGGATTGTAAGAAAATACTATGAAGAGCTATATGCCAAAACTTAGACAACCTAGGTGAAATTGATAAATCCCTAAAAACATACAATCTTCCAAAACTCAATCTGGAAAAATCAGAAAACTTAAACAGACCAATTACAGCAAATGAAATTGAAACAGATACCAAAAACCTCCCAGCAAACAGAAGGATGGATTCACAGGCAATTTTTACCAAATATTCAAAAAGAACTAACACCTATCCTTCTCAAGTTATTTCAAAAAATACAAGAGGATGAAAGACTTCCAAGTTCTTTTTATGAGGCAAGCATTATCCTCATTCCAAAACCAGGTAAAGACACTACAAAGAAAGAAACCTATAGACCAGTATCCCTGATAAACATAGATGCTAAAATTCTCAAAATATTAGCAAACTGGATTCAGCAATACATTAAAAAAGTTATACATCATGACCAAGTGGGATTTCTTTCTGGGAGGCAAGGCTGGTACAATATTTGCAAATCAATCAATGTGATTTATCACATAAAAAAAGAAGGATAGAAATCACATGATAATATCAACAGATGCAGAAAAATCATTTGATAAAATCCAGCACCCATTTATGATCAACTGTCAGCAAAGTGGGAATACAGGAAATATACCTGAGCATGATAAAGGCCACCTATGACAAACTCACAGCCAACATCATACTCAATGGCCAAAAATTAAAAGTAATCCCCTTAAGATCAGAAACAAGTCAGGGGTATTCTCTTTCACCACTCTTATTCAACATAATTCTGGAAGTCCTAGCCACAGAAATCAGACAAGAAAAAGAAATTAAAGGCATCCAAATTGGAAAAGAAGAACTAAAACTATCATTATTCGCTGATGACTTGATACTACTGTACATTGAAAACCCTGAAGTCTCAGTCAAGAAAATACTAGACCTGATAAATAAATTTGGCAAGGTGGCAGGATATAAAATTAATATTCAGAAATCAGTGGCATTTTTATACACCAACAATAAACTATCTGAAAGAGAAATTATGGAAACAATCACCTTCACTATTGCAACAACAACAAAAAATTTCTAGGAATAAATTTAACCAAGGAGGTAAAAGTCTTATACTTGGAAAGTTATAAAACATTAATAAAAAAATCAAGGAAGATACAAACAAGTGGAAGCATATATGATGTTCATGAATAGAAAAAATAAACATCATTAAAATGTCTATATTACCCAAAGCAATCTACAAATTCAGTGCAATTCCTATTAAAATACCAATGGCATACTTTAAATATATAGAACAAATATTCCAAAAATTTATATGGAACCAAAAAACAAAAAACAGGAATAGCTTCAAGCAATCTTGATAATGAAGAATAAAGTGGGAGGTATCACACTTCTTAATATCAAGTTATACTACAAGGCCATAGAAATGAAAACAGCTTGGTACTGACATAAGAATGGGCATACTGATCAAAGGAACAGAACAGAGAACCCAGAAATGAACCCACACTTCTATGGACAATTGATATTTGACAAAGGAAGTAAGAGCATACACTGGAATAAAAACAGTCTCTTTAATAAATGGTATGGGAATATTGGACAAGTACTTGCAAAAAACTGAAACTAGACCACCAATTTACACCATTCACAAAAATCAACTCAAAATGGATAAAAGACTTAAAGGTAAATTATGAAATCATAAACATCTTGGAAGAAAACATAGGCAGTAAACTCTCCAACATCTCTCGTAGCAATATTTTTGCCAATTTATCTCCATGGGCAAGTGAAATAAAGGATAAAATAAATAAATGGGACTATATCAAACTAAAAAGCTTTTGCACAGCAAAAGACACCCTGAACAAACTATAAAGACAACCCACACAATGAGAGAACATATTCATCCATATGTCTGATAAGGAGTTAATAACCAAAATTTATAAAGAACTTCTAAAACTCAACATCACGAAGGTAAACAATCCAATTTAAAAATGGACTAAAGAACTGAATAGACACTTCTCCAAAGAGGACATACAAATGGCCAATAGGCATATGAAAAAATGTTCAACATCACTAATTATCAGAGAAATGCAAATTAAAACCACAATGAGTTACCATCTCACATCTGTCAAAATAGCACTCATTAACAAAACAACACATAATAAGTGCTGGTGAGGATTTGGAGAGAGGGGAACCCTTCTGCACTGCTGATGAAAATGCCGATTTGTGCAGCCACTGTGGAAAACAGTATGGCATTTCCTCAAAAAATTAAAAATGGAAATGCCTTCTGACACAGCCATTTTTAGGAATATAGCCTAAGAATTCCAAATCATTGATTCAAAAGAAGATATGTATTCCTGTTTATTGCAGCACTGTTTACAATAACCAAGATCTGGAAGCAGCCCAAGTGTCCATCAGTGAATGAGTGGATTAAAAAACAGTGGTATATATACACATGGAATACTATGCGGCCATGAAAAAGTAGGCAATCTTACCTTTTGTGATGGCATAGATGGACCTGAAGATTATTATGTTAAGTGAAATAAGCTGGACAGAAAAAGACAAATATATTATCTCACTTATATGTGAAATCTGATGAACAAATTGAACTGAGGAATGGAATAGAGGCAGAGGCAGGGTCACAGGGAGCAGAGGGACAGCTGTCAGAGGGAAGGGGGATAAGAGGATGGGATCAGAGAAGGTGAAGTGATTAGTGAAATTATATATACATATCACATAGATACAGATAACAGGAGAACAGATCCCAGGGGGAAGGGGAAAGGAGTTAGGGGGAAGGGGACAAAGGGAATGTCATGGGGGACACAAAGGTGGGGGGTGAGAGTGTTATAGTAAGTGATACACTTGAACCCATGTTAACATAATAAAAGTAACAAAAATTTTTAAAAAGTCTTTGATGATTGTAGTCAGCTTTAAAGAAAACTAAAAAAATTAAAAATATTTCAATGATTGACAATTAGACAAGGTGACTGATCAAGTCCAATTTACACTTAGGTACCAAAAGTGGTTTTTCTATACATGAAGATAAAATTAGTTAAAGCTTTCCAGACAAGACAGAGTTTGTGTGCCCATGATTTACCCACAATTTAAAAGAGATATAAAATAACTCAAAGATAATGAACAGACATGTGTGCTATAGAGAGTGCATAGTTTTTCACTGAAATACAAAATTTCTCTCTATAGTCTACCCCTCTTTTTATATAAAAACTTCAAAGAAACTTTATTCTTAATCACAATGTATAAATAATTTGATTAGATTTAGTCTTATTATCTACATCAGTGGTTCTCAACCTTTCTAATGCCGTGACCCTGCAATACAGTTCCTCATGTTGCAGTGACCCCAAACCAAAAAATAATTTTGGTGGCTACTTCATAACTGTAATTTTGCTACAGTTATGATTTGGAATGTAAATACCTGATATGCATTATGTATTCTCATTGCTACAAATCAAACATAATTTAAACATAGTGATTAATCAGAAAAATATTTAATTATATGTTGAGAAATATTTATTACTAATGGACCTCCTTACCTAGTGTATTGGGGCTACCATTCCATAAATAGCTGCTTAACTAATGGATCTGTTTTTTCCAGATTAGTGGCAAGTTTTCTATATAAAACAGTGTGAACTACGTCATAGGATACACTGCAGTTTCTGCACAGCATGGTATCTTTCAGGGCTCTTTCACACTATAAAGCAATGGTTTCTGCGGTGGAATCCACATCTCATTTACTTTAATGGGAGACCTATGGATTCTGCAGAAGAGAGATCCCCTGTACAGCAGAAATGCAGTTCCGACACATTTCTTCCTCTCCTATTCAAGTCAATGGGAGGCCGCAGTAGATTCCACTCAAATATAGAACATGTTGCTTAATTTTTTCCATGCTAGAACTTTTTTTAGAGCAGAAAAATTCCAAAGGTGGAATCCGCCACCCCCAATAGACTTCTATAGAAGGCAGATCTTTTACACTGCAGAATCTGCACAGCAGATTCCTCAGTGTGAGGCCTCTTTCAGTCTATTGGGGGTGGTGGATTCTATATATTAATAAAGTTCTTTAGTTAAATGAGGTAAATATCCCATTGAAAACCACTGGCCTAGGAGATGCTTGTTTTAAACTTAAAAGTAAGGTTAGATCAAGTTAATGTTTTAAAAAATAAAAAATTATAGTGTAAAATAATTTTTTAAATAACTGAAAAGATAATATAAAATATTATAACTCTATATTATTATCTGATATCAGGCTAAGTAGCACTAGACTCGAATAAAAATATCTCATGGACACTAAGGACATTAACAAATCTCTAGGACCTTCTCATACAGCATACAATTTCTAAAATACATGTTCAGTAACACTTTCCCGTCTCTTCTGATTTGACAATGCTTCTTTCCATGCAACTACACATTCCAAAAAAAATTAACTGTTTCTAACATCACTCTTTTCATAATGTAGAAGAATAAATTCTTTGTGATTTTTCAGATGCCATTCTTGGAAATCTCAGACTGCTTCAGGTGAAAAGGTATTATTCACTTTGAGCAAGGGAAAAAATCAAAGGTTGTCAGAAGAGTTGAACACTTAGGAATTGGGTCATGAGGGTCTGAAAGACAATATTTTGCAACTCATTTCTAAGTGGCACAAAATATTTTCAAATAAACATAAAGGGTAACATGACTGTAGAGAATTTTGACATGAGAAGCTTTTGTTTTCTTAAATATTTAAGAATACGATAAAGTCAACATGAATCTCAGGTTATTTTTTAAGACAAATCTTTGTTATCTAGGTACATAAAACAGAAGGTTGAGAAGAACCATTTACAATTATTAACAGCAGACCTACACCTGAAACTAATACAAAATAATATTAAAAGTAAATTTAAAAAGTTAAAGGCATCTGAGATACAAATAAAAAAGCAGACCAATAATCGAAGACACTATTGTCATTTTGACAGACAATCAAATTTTTGCTTTGCATTAGTATATTTGATACCAAAACTGTTTTTAAAACTCTTGTATCTAAATCCATCAAGCCTTAACCAGCTTCTGTCCCAACAAATAAAATTCTCCTTCTGGAAACCTCTTACAACTTTCCATATCCATTTAGTTTTGTCCTATACTTTTCACTTTCCGGGCTAGAACAACAAGTTATGTTACTTTAAAACAAAACTATTTTCTATTTTTCATAACAAAAACACATCCTATTTATCTTACATACAAAGTTGTTCTTTCTCACTATTGCTTCTAGTATAGTATCATTCATATATATTGATTGTAAGTTTCTACCACAGTAGATTCTATTTCACAGAGAAAACTAGCTGGATAATGTGAACTATCATACATCAACATTTTATAGCAAGTAGACATAAAATGAAAGAATAACACCTCACAGCCTTCTATAGCTCTTATAGTGAACCTATCAAAATTGCAAGAGTTAACATATCTGACAGACCCAAATACATGTATATAGACTCTCTGTCAAACATAAAATAAGAGGTAAAAAAAAATACAATCTTAAAATTATGCCTAGCAATTAATGGTTCAGTATTCTGTCTTACTTAGAAATTATGTAGGTACCCAATGAACATTCATTAATTAACTTGGTTTAAGACCAAGATTTATATTACCAACTATCTTAAAACATATATACTAATAAACATAATTATTATTGAATAATTTTATCAGAATAATAACTCAATTTGCTTAGATACAAATTTACATTTTTAATAATAGGCATTAAGTAGAAGTAATGTTAGTTTATTAAATCAATGACTTTATATAAGTTCAGATACCCAGTAGATTAAAAAATATATATTTGTGTTATAATTGATGATAACCAAGAGAAGACATCTGTTTTTAATCAAAATTATTATTCTTATTAATTTTTAAATATATTTCTGAGTTAGTTTTCTATAAAGACACTTCTTTCTCACATTGAAAATATTTGTGGCTCAATTTCCCAATTTCTGGGAATTCTAAGAGTATTCAATTTATATAAGTACTATTTTTTCTTTAGGTCAATAAAACTCTTGAAAACCTTATAATCCAATTTAGAGATACAATTCAGAGACTGAGAAACACCATGCACTCACAGAATGAAAGTAAAAGTTCTTTCTAAATCACAAACCTAAAAATACATAAATACAGAGAGAGAAAGCTTACAAATTCAATTCTAAAATTTCAGCCATTAGTCATAAACACAAAAACACAAGACTCACAGAAGAGCCTGACCAGGAGCATGACCAGGTGGTGGCACAGTGGATATAATGTCAAACTGGGATGCAATGAACCCAGGTTGAAAACTCCAAGGTCACCCAGATTGAGCGCGGGCTCACCAGCTTGAATGCAGCAGCACTGGCTTTAGCATGGGAACATAACCCAATGGAAAGGTTGCTGGCTTGAAGTCCAAAGTCACTGGCTTGAGCCCAAGGATGCTGGCTTGAGTAAGGGGTTACTTGTTCTGCAAAAGCCCTCCCTTCCTATCAAGGCACATATGAGAAAGCAATCAATGAACAACTAAAGAGCTGCAAGAAAAAATTGATGCTTCTCATCTCTCTCCCTTCTGGTCTGTCTGTCCCTATTTCTCTCTCTCTCTCTCTCTCTCTCTCTCTCTCTCTCTCTGTCACACACACACACACACACACACAATAAAGACTCACAGAAGAGCTATTCTTTTCCATTGAACTGTTCTGCTCCCAGTGGATACAAATACTTAATTAATTGACCTCAAAATTGGTAAAGAGACAAACAGAAAAGACCAACAAACCAGAGTCTATTTTTTTGTTTTAGGTTTTTTTGTTTGTTTGTTTTGTGATTGTTGTTTTTGAGAAAGAGGAAGAGAGAGAGAAATAAAAACATCAACTCATTGTTCCACTTAGTTGTGCCATTGATTGCTTCTCTTATATGTCCCTTGACCTGGGCTCAACTGGAGACCTCACAGGTCAAGCTTATGCCTTCAGGATTGAGCTGGCAAAGAACAGCCTCATAATGCTTTATCCACTGTTCCCTCAGCCAGGGTAAGACTCACTATTATCTTTAATTCTAAAGAAATAAGATCTCTTCAAACTACTAATTGTTCAAAGGATCTCCAAGTGTTCAAACCATAAAACTGATAAATATATAAATTTACCAGAACTTCCAACTGCCCTTTTGCTGTTCTGCTTGTCTATCTGACCCCACCCTGACTTACTGGGCTATCGCCCCTGAAGCAGAAAAGTTCTAGGAAGCTGGTCAACTGCCCCAAGGAGAAGTGTTCCAGGAATCTGAAACTGTAAAACTGCAGAAGGGAGCATACCAGAACTGCTGACTCAATGCACACTTGCTCAAGGCTCTCTCCTATTCTATAAAATTTTGCCTCAGAGTCTATTTTGGTGCCCTTCTCCAGGAGAAGTGCATGGCAGGTCTTTCTCCTCTAATAAAACCTGCACACCTGGTGTTCAAATGCCGTCTCATTCTTACATCTAGTGCCAAAACTGCCTGGACAATCCCTCTTTGCTGTCTAAATGAAGCCTGGACAAGCAATTGTAGGTTGATTGGCCAGCAGTCTAACATTGTACTAAACCCCTGCCAGACCAGAAGGTAAGGAGTTTCTCCCTTCTCCTTCCCTGATTGGCTTATCTTTTCCACAATATTTTCTCTGGTCGAACGGTTTTCTCTGACACGCTTCAGCTTTTTAGGGGTTTGACTTTCAGTCTCAGTAGACTGCACAGAAAGACTAGGTGCCTAGCCAAACCTCTCCACTCTCTCTTTGTCTCTCTCTCTTTTGAAGCTCCCTGACAGGTGGTGATGACCTCTATCAGGGACAACTTCCCCACACAGTGACAAAAGGCAGAGATGCCCCCTCTTGCTCACCTGTCTCCACCATGGCCTCTTCAGAGTCTAAGCCTTCTGACCAGACCCCTATATAGGATGTCTCATAAAAAACCTCACTAAGTTGGGCCTCTCTGACCTTAAGCCAAAAAACTCATTTTCTTCTGTAACATGGCATGGCTCCAATACAAATTAGACAATGACTCCCATTGAAAATGGGACATTTGATTACAATATTCTAAGAGATCTTGATAATTTCTGCCATCTGAGGGGAAGGCATCAGATATTTCTTATGTGCAGGCTTTCTTCTCCCTTCACTCCTGTCCTTACTTTCTATGCTGCCTGTTCTACACACAGGCCATTTTTGGCCAAAGAAACCTTACCTAAAACCTCCACTCTTAATCTTTCCTTCTCCATGGACTCTGAACTCTCTCCCCTCCTGCCTGACCCCTGGGGGCATGCCTCTCTTGAGACTCATCTCTGATCCCTCTGCAAATCTCTTCCACTTGAGTCTCTACCCTCCAGAAAGCCCTCCCCTCTCTTCACTGAATCCTGTTTCTTATTTACTTGCAAATATCATCTCTCCTTCTCCTCTCCTGCTGGCCAGGGGCACCCTCCATTCTCCACTATGTTCTTAAACCCCTCCTCCCTCCTTACAGAACAGTGAATCTGTCTCTTTTTGCTTCTTTGACCCATACCCCCACCAAGGCTTTGGCTACAGCTATGCCCTTCTCCCCCTCATCCTCTCCCCTTTCTTCAGATCGCTAAATCTTTTAACTCCTCTGACCATGTGGCACCACCACCAGAAATTTAATCTCCTCCTCCTCCTGTGGATTCTGATCTCCTCCTTTTCCATCCAGCTGCTCACACTGTCCATCCATCTGCTTTCTCTCTTCCTCTCCTCTATGCTGACAACTCCCTGCCATCTCGAAAAACTTAAAAAGGCAGCATTGTCTATTAAGCTGTGTGAGTAAATAATCCGTCTTGTCTCTTTGTTTGTCAGAAAATATCTCTAGTATAGTTTAAACTGAAACAAGTAAAGCATGCTCACTTAAATTTCTTAATTCATAATTTATATGTAAAATCTTTGTTTAATGTGTAACTGTGTCTGTTTCTAAGGCCTTAAACCAATAATTACCCACCTCTTAAACCAGGCTTACTCATCCTCATGGACTTTCCCTACAATACCTCCATCCTTCTTGTTAAATACTCCCATCCTTCCTGTTCAAAAACCTTCAGTGGCTTATCACCTCATACAAGACTTACACCTAATCAGTGAGGCAGTAGTTCCCCTCCATCCAGTAGTCTTTGATCTCTACAGGTTACTTTCACACATTCCCTCAAACACCACACACTTCATGGTCCTAGACCTCAAGGATGCCTTCTTTACCATTTTTCTACACCTTGGCTCTTACTTTCTGTTTGCCATTACCCAGATACTAATGCAGCCCAGCAACTTATGTGGACTGTCTTACACCAGGGGTTCAAAAACAACCCACACCTGTTTGGGTAGGAACTAGCTCAGGATTTAGAAGCATGCAATCTCAAAACTAGTAACCTATTCTTCTGCAGCTCCTCCCTGCCTGCCTCAAGGAGACACACTGCCATTCTTCTAACTTCCTTGCTATGAAGTGATATTGTGTCTTCTCTGCTAAGGCTCAACTTCACTCAGTTCATAGTCTATCTAGGCATTGCATTAACCCCCACCACCTTAGGTATCACCCTAAATCAAACTCAGACCCTCTGCAGTCTCCAATCACCTACCACCATGGATCAAATCCTTTCTTTCCTCAGTCTAATAGGTTTCTTTAGACACTAGATTCCCAATTTTACTCTCTTAGTCAAGCCCCTCAGTGAGGTCTTCTGAGCATGGATTTTAAGGTCTATAATGGCTAAGGAAGTAACAGAAAAGGCAAATAAGGCCCCAAAGAGGTCAAGAAATACCAGCTTTTGGAATATGCTCTTAAAGGCTCCAGCGCCCTAAAGGGCTTCATAGAATTCCATCAGGGCCCTGCTCCAGAGTGGAAAGAAAGCCTGCCAGGCTTCCTGGTCTCATTGGTTGACATGTCTTTGCTGTGGAAAAGGGACATGAGAAGGTAAGCTGCCCCCTTGCTCTCTGGAGGGAGGGTTCAGTCTCTTTTAGCCTTGCTCCAGCTACCTGTGACCTGATCTTGCCCAGCATGCTGGGAATTGCCACTGAAGGCCCAAGGACATTGTCAATGAGCCTAAGGTATTTCTTCCAATTAACAGATAAGCTGATCTCATTTCCTGTAAATACAGATGCCATCTACTATGCCTTGTCTAAATATTTGAGTTTTATTTATCCCTCAAAGATCTGTACTGTGAGTATTGACAGTCTGATTTTGTTGCCTTATTTAATGTATAGTATCTCCTTTATTACTCTTTTCTCAATGCCCCATATCAATTGTAGGCTGGGACCTGCTGCTAATTTCAGCTAGAAGCAGTGATCACTAGGACTTAAACTGCAACTGCAAAGTGTATAAATGTAAGCACCCTTTCCCTAAGTACTTGCAGGATTTTCAAGTTACTCAGAAAACTATTCAAAGACTGTCCAAGAGGCACTTCCAGCATTACATCACCCAAGGACTGACTTTCACATGGATAGGTCCACACACCATGATCTGACAACTCCCACTGCTGCTAAAGTACAAAAATGGCATGACACCTATATATGCCTCCATACTAATTGGACAGAAACCTGTACCCTAATCTATCTCACCCCAAATATTAACCTAATCCCACCCCATGAGCCTCTTCCAGTTCCTAGTACACTACCTGTCAATCTAAGGATCACACGAGCTGTACAGGTAATTCTTCTTCTTGTCACTTTAGGAATCTCTACAGAAGTAGGTCTAGGGGTAAGGGGACTGGCACTGCCCTGTCTTATTCCTACTCTCTCTCTCTGAAGCCCAGAAAATTTGTAAACATGTAATCATTGGTTTCACACCAACTGGGTGTCTTGGCTATTGCCTTTCATTGGTATACTCACTTTTCTATTTATTATTCTAGCTTTTGAACCCTGCCTCTTATGTCTGTTCACTAATTTCTTACAGAACCACATGCAGACCTTTGCCAATCAGAAAATTGAAAAAATCTACTTAACCCTACATACCAACCCTGACACCTGCCCTTATAAAACAGAAAAATCTGGAACCTTATAAATATACCCCTACTCCAAACAATTGTGGAAAAAACCCTTATCCTCAATGCTAGCACCAAATTATAGGACCAATACTAATTTTGTGCTTAATTTTAATGCTTGCCCCCTTCTTTATTAAGTTCCTACTAGCCCAAATGGGAGAAATCTCCAGGATTACCTACAATCAAATGCTTTTACAACCCCTACTCCAACTACCCCAGGGGAGGTTCATGAAGGAAGCCCCCAGTAGGGATAACAGCAGGAAGTAACTCCAGAAGATGGCCAGTATGAGACAAACCTCCTTCCTGAACCCCATACCCTTTCCTTCCCCCCACATCTTTTCCTTTCAATCATACCACAGAGTTGAGAAATGATAGATACATGAATTTACCAGAACTTCCAACTGCCCTTTTGCTGTTCCGCTTGTCTATCTGACCCCACCCTTACTTACTGGAAAATCGCCCCTGAGGCAGAAAATTTCTAGGAAGCTGGTCTACTGCCCCAAGTAGAAGAATTCCAGGAAGCCGAAATCATAAAACTGCAGAAGGGAGCACACCAGAACTGCTGACTCAATGCACACTTGCTCAAGGCTCTCCCCTACCCTATAAAATTTTGCCTCACGTGCGGAGGACCCGGGTTCGATTCCCGGCCAGGGCACATAGGAGAAGTGCCCATTTGCTTCTCCACCCCTCCGCCGCGCTTTCCTCACTGTCTCTCTCTTCCTGGCAGGTCTTTCTCCTCTAATAAAGCCTGCACACCTGGCATGCAAGTGCCTTCACATTCTTACAAAAAAACAAGAGAAACCAGCACTACAAATTAAGAAAGTACTCAAAAATAATTAAAATTAAATCCTTATCCTACCAGAGTCCAGAACATAGAACTTGGAGTTGAACTTGCAATTGAGTCCCCACACTCTGTCTGGGTGGAACAAATGAGAATCTGCCCAGAGGTCCAATGCAATCCAAGTCATCACACCAAAATGACTTTTTTTGAAAGACACATATTTACAGGACATTAGGATAATTAGTTACAATTGTAATTTTTGAAGGCTTATAATTCCTTAAAGACATTTAATCTTTCCTAAATTATATTTGTATGAGATATGAATTTATTCAGGCTATTGCAATAAGGAAGACACTCATTAATGGGAAGCATTTCATAGAAAAGAAAAAGGGTCTGGGGTTTTAGAGAGGCAATTAAACAGAGTCAACCATGAATTTACGAGAGTCTGGAAGAATACCACAGGGCATATCTTGGAATATGCAAAGGCAAGGTTTTCTTTCAAGGTTAGTTAGCTATTTCCTAGAACACAAAAGAGTGGGGCATTTCTTAATTTTGGCTGCTTTCTGGGAGCACAGGGCTCAAGTAAAGTGTAACACTGTGACTGTGTGAGAGTCATTACAAAAGGTTGAAGAAGACAGGAGGAATTCAGGAGGGATACAGTCCTCTTAGGACAATTACATTTCCCCAACTTTGTCACATGTTCTGATTATCTCATTCCCTTCCCAATCAATGTGAACAAAACTAATTAGACTTCCCTGCTCTCATATAATTCTGCCATGTCATTCAGTCATGTACCTATCCCCCAGCTTCACTTGACTCCATTCTGTTTTCTGCCAACATCCTCACCCAGGAGAAAAACTAATTTTTCATTTTCTTATGCAGAGAAACTTAGCTTGCTTTTTCTAGTGAGAACAGCCAGCTGAGCTCTGGGCTTCCTTCTGATGAGCAAAGATTTGAACCATGCTACAACATTAATATTTGCCAGGTCTTCAATAAGTTCTTACACAGCATAACACCTTCTATTCCATCTTGTTTGGGAAGAATAAAAAGGTTTCATTCTCCCACTTATAATTTAATAATCCCAAGAAGGGATATTATATACAACACAGAAGTCATGTTGGTAATTGGAGTCAGCACACTACCATAGGAGCTCTTCTGCCCCTTCTTTCCATGTATGCTCCCCCCATCTTCTGTATCCCTCTGATATTTCTCAGTACACTTAGGTAGACTGCACTTCTCATACTCAACCCCATACTCTAACCTGCTCAAAGTCTACCCCACCAAAATGTACTGAAACATATTTTCTTGGTCCCCAGATCTTATAAAACCATTAGCTGAAAAGCATTCTCATCATCTAATTCTATCAAGCATTATTCAAAAACAACCTTGGTAGCAGCTAGAAATAAGACAGGACTGCAAAAGTTTTTCCAGTTAACACTGTCCATGATAGAACCATAGAACCATCACTTTGTCTCCCCATGCTCTGGCCTCCACCCATAAACTAGGCTCTCTCTGCTTGCTGCTTATGCAGGGCTCTGCCTTTTGAAAATCATTTTCGCCCTCTCCTCTCTCTTCAATGCTATAAGAAGCATTTTTAATCCTCCTGGTTTCCACCAGTCCTATGGTAGATAGCGATGTAGACATACTGAAATATAGAACACCCCAGGAAGACTTGTGAGTGGTCTGCAAAACATCTGGGAATAAGTAAAATATACTGCCCACAAACATTAGAAGATATTTCAAAATGAATATAAAGTGATAAAAAACAAGCATTTGATTCTTTTTCATTAAACAAGAACATTAGAAAAACAAACTACAAGTCAAAGAAAGTTGTTCAATTATGCAAATGAGATGCAAAACCAACTTTTATTTTATTGGTGAAAATGTAGTATACAAAAGGATGAAAGTACTGGAATATCTGCACTTTTCCTGATCTGCTAAATTTTGTGAGCAGTATATTTTGTCAAGGGGTAGAAATGGAAAGCCCAAGTGGTCTTGGGTCCATGAGGTTTTCTGCAGTTCAGCTTCTGCGATTTAGATCCTCTCCTACAGTTTGAGAACTCACAATAGAGGACTACTTATTTCACATCCTAAAACCCCAACATTAAAAACTTCTGAGCCCTTTTCTTTGCATCAGTCCTTACACATTTGTTTTAAGCAGCACCCTTTAGAATCCTCCAACACTTGGTCACCATCACTTGAACTGTTGCTCAATTTCCTCTTTGGTTTGCCACATCAGTAATGGTGTTTCCCTTGAATTGCCTCTTGCCTTCAACCTGTATTTATTATTTATTAAATATTCAGCTGAACACTTGCTCATAGAACTTCCCCATAATAACCAGTCATTATTATGATCAATTTATACACTAAAGTTAATAACTCATTTGGTATAAGTAATAGTACTTAGAACTTTATTATAAGAGAGGTATCTTAAGATAAAATGTAAAAATGATGTCAGGCAGTATGTTAAGTATTCTTTGAGTATTAACTGTTCTAGTATTTTATGTATAAAAAAGTTATTATTTTAAAGAACTGGGGATAGAGAAATTAAATAATACCCCAAGGCCACATAGTAAGCAGCATAGTCATGCTTTCCTTACAAGTCTTTACAACTCCAACGCCTTTTTTCTTTTCTTCCTACTAAGAGTTAGCTGTTCACCTAGGTGGAATTATTTTCATATGTATCTTTTCCTCAAGAGTGATTTCTTTTTTCAGGATCCAAACTCACACTCTTCTTTTGAAAATATTTGGAAGTTGGAAAATGAAAGGGAAAAAGTCAAGTAAAGGAGAAGAAAGAGGTAAAGGGCTTTGCCAGGGAAGGCCTTGGAAGCATCCAAGCCCCACACTCTGTTTGGAGTGAGTGACCTGAATCTTACGCAGAAAAGAGATTGAAGACTGTACAGTCTAAAATGATCATGGCCTTAATTAAGAACATGTTTCATTAGAGGGTTTAAAAAATCCCCAACTACCTATGCCAAATAGACTTTTTTTCATATTTAAAGACTTTATTTATTCATTTGAATGAGAGAGACAAAGAAGAAGCAGGAAGCATCAACTCCCATATATGCCATGACTAGGCAAGCCCAGGTTTTTGAACTGGCGACCTCAGCATTCCAGGTCAATGCTTTATCCACTGTACCACCACAGGTCAGGCCAAACTATGCCAAATAAATTAAAGTCTCCAGTCTTCTTTATTTTTCTATCTCCAACATCTAAATAATTGGTCTATGGGTTCACAAAAGGAGCCAGGAAGTTGGAACTAAAACTGAATCATAAATTCAGAAGCAGAACAATTAGTAATTCAAGACACATCACACACATTGAAATGCCTTTTAAAACACATATATTATGCAACATAGAAATTCACATATAAATAGCTTATTAAAATTCTGGGGAAAGGAGATCCTATAAATTTCTAGGAACCAAAATAAGGGATAGATAATTGGACAGTTCTAATGCTTACTTACTACTTAGTATTTTCAATTACTCATAATGCTCATTTTATTTCTTGCATGTCAGATATATTTCAATAAATGTAGTAAACATAAAAGTTTTCCTTTGTTTACTTGTGACCTGGGTCTTTCTATCCTCCCCTTCTGAAAATATCCAGTACTCAATCTTGATTTTTTCTGTCCAGGGTTTTGTTTGGAAATGAACCTCAGCTGTGTGGTTAGGATTAAATATATCTGTGGAAGGGTTTAATACACAGTATTTGAAGGCTAATTTTCTGGTTACAAAGATGGAATTAATACCAAGTTATTATTCTTTCTGTAAAATAGAAACAATATAAAAGAACACATACCACAATGTTTGTGAAAAGCAAGTTTTATGGTCACTTCCCTAAACCCTTGAACACTTAATTCTTTAAACCCTTTCTATAGAGGAGTAAAGAGTAAGGTCTCAACCCCAGAAAGGCCTAGGCAGACCTTGGTGCATACAGATGCCAGAGGGGAGGTGTAAACATCCTTTAGCAGCCTCCAGAAAGAAACAATGAACCTTCCTCTGGGTCCAGCAACAGCAGGAGACCTTACAGTTTTTCACAGTAGGCTATCCAAACAAAAGTCAAGTTTTGAGAGACCAGGGATTTATGAGCAGTACATCTGTAATCTCCAAACCCCTCCTTCTCCTCCAAACCAGCCAAAGTCTTCTCATTTAATTGAAACAAATTTACATTTCATGCTCATAATATAGAACCTATAAACTTTAACTCTTTTTAAGAAATTAGGAAGTCTAAAGAAGAAATTAGAAACTTTCACTACAAAACAACATTTGCTTGGAGAATGAATGACATTATACAGGAAGAATTTCCCCTGGGGATCACAGATGAGCACTTGCATGATGAGAAGCCTGCAACCCTGCACTTTCCCTAGATCTGTGATTCTCTATGAAAAATTGTAAATTCATTTTTAGGTGCTTGCAGATGAATCACAAGCAATTTTATCATTTTATTTAAAAGTTGTTTAGACCACTGACTAATTATCTATTAATTGCTAAAACCTTATAAAATGAATTAATGGTTTGCTAGAGGATTTTTAACTTTCAACTTACTAACTTAAAGATATGAGGTGATTTGAAGGATGTTGTTCCACAAAATACAATAGTGCTGAAGTTAATAAGTGCTTCATATACGTTGCTGTCAACAAGTTTACTGCAATTTTTGTTTATTTCTTTCTTTCCAGTGATTTCTTTTGATAAAGTTTATCCACTGGAAAGTGGTAGTTATAGGTTAAGAGACTGCAGGTCTCTTTCAAAAAGGCCATGGCTTTAAAAGTTTCAGAATCACTACCCTTGAACATAGCCAGCCATACTATATTCATACAGATTTGATTTTTAGATAGTTTCCCTATTCAATGTATATTTATTATTATTAAGTATTTTGTTACAAGAATATCAAATGGCCAAAGAGAATAATTATACCTTTACAACTGTTCCAAAGACAAAACTAGAATGAGCCCATACATAATTCAATAATACTTTTTGAATTCTCTCATGTTAGCTTTCAAGTTTATATAAATATTTAGCTTTTACTCCATGATAAATTTATGCTGTTTACATGGAAAAAGATTTGAAATTATGTTCCATCATAAAAATAATTTTTTCTTATAACTATATTGATATGTAAAAAGTCATGCATATCAATTTTAGAAAATAAGCTAAATTAATAAATTTGAACCACATATGATATTTAACAATAAATTTTTCTCCTACTTAATATCACTATATTTTAAAACACTTGTTTAAAAATATAAGAATAAAAATAATAAGTTTTTCAGTGCTAAAAATGCCGAGTCAGCCACAAAGGAGAGAAGTTCAGAATTTGCCATCAACTATATGCAGAGGAGTAGTAGTAAACCCTCTAAAAGAAAGTAGAATAAAAACAGTCCTTACAGCTTTTGCCAATTTCTATGATATAAATAGTCCTACCATGGCTGATTTCAAGCTATCAATATAATGTTAACCATCTTACAAAATTTCTGAAAGCTTTGCAGTTGATTCTTGCAAGCTAAAACAAGCTATTGCCAACACACTACCAGTTGTATGGCACACAATTTTTCAGCTAGCAGTAGGAAAAATTGTGAAATCTCTATCTACTAAGGAGTCAGGTGACTCAGGTCCACTGGATGTTCTTTAATCTCAGAAAAATACTCATGCAATGATGGTCTTACTGAAGATGAATAATTATGTCTTTTACTTCCCTAATACTTTCTTTTTAACATGAATAAAATGAACCACCTATTGTTTATGAATTCCTACTTGTACTCGGCATCTCATTTTACATTCATTAACTCCATTAATTCTCTATAGCTCTAGGAAGGATCTCAAATAACTCAAGTTTCAATAATTAATTGTCTGTGTCTAACTCTCAAATTTCTTTTATTATTCCATCAAAACAGCTCTTCTCAATTGTTGGCTGAGTGTATTCAGCCACATTAAACTGAATAAATAGTAGATCCACTAATTTTAGCCATTCATCCTTTAGACTTTGTCTTAATGTCTCTTTCTTTTACTGGAAAAAGAGAAATGAACCTTAAATTTTGGCAAGTTCCTTCCACAGTATGATAAAGCAAGCCTTCTATGTAACTTGTTCAATTACAAAGTTGTCCACAAAATTAAGCATTCAAAATAACTCTTTTTCCAATATGTACACTTTTCCCATTAACTCACCATCTATCCTGATTTACAATAAAAATATCATGAGGCAGACTGTTGGAGATAGGGAATAAGTGATAAGGTGGCCAATGATGTACTGAGGGTTCCTAAAGCATTTTATCCTTATATAGATAATAGTCCATCTGGGCACATCTGGACAGTTTTTATTAAAATCCCTTTACTGAAAATTTACTTATCCACAAAGCACTCTACAAACTAATCTCTCTTTGTGGACATTGTTATAAATATAGCAAACACAGCCACATTTTAAAAATAAGTCAAACTATTATTATCTATGCTTTTATCAAACCAAGTGAACCTTAGTCTTTCAACCAGTGTTGAAAGCATACCTTTTGAACACATTAGAACAGGCAGTGCTTCATAGGGAATATTTGTTGTTAGCTTGGCTGCCTGGTTTTGATCCAAAATAGATTCAGCCATTTCTATCACAGTGATGCATATCACAGGAGTGTAACCTCTCAAAGTGATACTAAAACTGACTGTAACAATTTTTTAAATACCTTTATTTTACTTTTTTTAGATTTCTTATTATATTCTTTCCAGCCAAGATGTTTCTCCTTTCAGAATATTCTCCTAAATTTTCATAATTTGTAAATGTTACTCTCAAGACTGATAAACTCATACATTTGCCATGATAAAAGGTTTTATATATATATATATTACCAAGGCATAGACTCATCTGTGTTTCTATGATAATAATCCCATATTTAAATTTTTAAATGTAGTGTACATTTTTTTATTTGCCACTTCTATTCAGTAGTTATGGTTGGCCTAGTGCTAATATATAATTATTCTGAAGTTCATTATAGGTTTTCATGAACAATGTCAGGTATGTTTCACCCTTGCTGATTTTTCTGTGACTTTTCTCCCATGCCCTATTTTATTTTTAATTTTTATTTCTTTTTCATAACCACAAGTTGTTACTAGTCGAAAATTTAATTTAAACAGTTACATTTTGCCTGACCAGGTGGTAGAACAGTGGATAGAGTTTCGGCCTGGGACACAGAGGACCCAGGTTCAAAACCCAAGGGCACCATCTTTAGCATGGGCTCATCCAGCTTGACTTCAGGCTCACTGACTTGAGTGCAGGGTTACTGACTTGAGCGTGGGATCATACACATGATCCCATGGTGGCTGACTTGAGCCCAAAGGTCACTGGCTTGAACCCCAGGTCACTGGCTTGGACAAGGGGTCACTTGCTCTGATGTAGCCCCCAGGTCAAGGCATGTATGAGAAAGCAATTAATGAACAACAAAGAAAAAGTTGATGCTTCTCATCTCTCTCCCTTTCTGTTTATCTGTCCCTATTTGTCTGTCTGTCTGTCTCTCTCTCTCTCTCTCTCTCTCTCGCAAAAATAAATAAATAAATAAAATGTTAAAAAAAGTAAATGAAAAATGACTTTAAAACAATTCCATACACACCCAAAGATAAATATTGGGGATAAATTTAGGTCAATCAGTAATCAACACAAGAAGAGTAACTTTCTCATAGTACCTACACATAAAGGCAAACTGTTTGGGTACAATTAAAGCAAACTAAAGTAAAACTAATATGTAGGAATTAATTTTTAGTGCATAATCAAAAGCTTAAAATACCTGGTTCAAAAAAAGGAAAGATTCTATTTCAGAAAAAGCAAGGACAGCTTTTGTAGACTTCCAGGGAACTCCCTTTCTGCAACTTGATTCCCACAACCAGTGTGCAGGCATCAAATGGGATAGCAACTTTGGCTCCACTATAGGCACATGCACTGGACTAGATTGTCTATCTTGGGCACCCAATCTCCTACTTACTTACTCTTGTTCTTAGGTCATTTTCTTTCTCTCTTGGCTGTCAGAACAACTAATAACCAGAGTACTATTCAGCAATATCCAGTGAAGAAGCAGAATGGAAACAAGTTTCATCATGATTAGGGCCTCCCCTTTCAAACATTCAGAAAAACTGCAAGAATAATACAACCGACATAAATATGCCTTCACCTAAAACAGTTTTATTAATAATTTTTTAATAGCACACTCATAAGAACTTAGACACTTATTCTTAATTGCCAACCCCCACCCAAAGAAATTTTAATACTACAAAAAAAGAAAATACAAATGGCTCAATGAAAGGGTACTAAGTCTAGCCTGACCAGGTGGTGGCGCAGTAGATAGAGCATCAGACTGGAATGCAAAGGACCCAAGTTCAAAACCCCAAGGTGGCTGGCTTCAGTGTGGGCTCGCCAGCTTGAGCATGGGATCATAGACATGACCCCATGATTATAAACATGACCACATGATCGCTGGCTTGAGCCCAAAGGTCACTGCTTGAATAAAAGTTCACTGGCTTGAGCAAGGGGTCACTTGGTCTGCTGTAGTGCCCTAGTCAAGGCATATATGAGAAAGCAATCAGTGAACGACTAAGGAGGCACAACAAAGAATTGATGCTTCTCATCTCTCTCCCTTCCTGTCTGTCTGTCCCTAAGTGTCCCTCTCTCTGATTCTCTCTGTCTCTGTCAAAAGAAAAAAATGAGAAAGAAAATGTACTAAGCCTTATTTATTGTAGCATAAATGTAAATTAAAACTACAATGAGATTCATTTTTTCTCTACCAGAAAGAAAATATCAAAAGGTTTGAGAATGCTCTATTTTGGCATATAGATGTGGAAAGAGGAGTGCTTATACCTTATTAGACATAGGTGTAAATTAGTACCTGCACTATAGAGAGTAATTGGGCAACATTAATCAAAATTTAAAGCACCCATATCTTTGAAGTACAGCATGCACTTTCAGGAAATTATCCTAGAGAAATATTTTTACAAGTGCATAAAAACACATATATGTATATATAACAAAAAAATTTGCACAACTTTATAAAAACAAAAACAGCCACAAACAAGATGTTCATTAATAAGGTTCTAAATAAATTATAATTAAACATTTTAATAAAATATTAATATTTATTAAAAATAAAAGGTAGCTCATCCAGTGGCCCAGTGGATAGAGCATTGGCCTGGGATGCTGAGGGCCCAGGTTTGAAACCCCAAGGTTGTCAGCTTGAGAGTGAAATCATAGACATGACTTTATAGTTCTGTCTATGATCTCTCTCTTTGGCTTGAGCCCAAAGGTTGCTGACTTGAAGCCCAAGGTCACTGGCTTGAGCAAGGGGTCACTGACTAAGCTAGGGCCCTCCACAACTTTGGACAAGGCACGTATGAGAAAGTAGTTAATGAACAACTAAGGTGCCACAACTATTCATTAGTGCTTCTCATCTCTCTCCCTTCCTATCTGTCCCTGTCTGTCTTTCTGTCTGTCTGTCTCTCTGCCTCTGAAACTAAAATAAATAAATGGTAGATCTACATGTAAGATTATGAAATAACCTCCAAGATACAAAGCTAAGACATTTTTAAAAAAGTGCAGAAAAGAATGTATATGTTGTTATCTGTCCAAAAAAATGATTAAAATCATGTAAGATTATATGGACATGGATTATTTCTAGAAAAACACAGCAAGAAACAAGTAAGAATGATGATCTTTCAGAAGGAAAACTGAAAGTCAAAGGGTAAAAAAAGAGGCTGACTTTTTATTGTATACGCCCCTCTACTCATTAAATTTTACACCATAAACCTGTATTGCCTATTCAAAAATAGAGAAATAAATACAAATTTTTAGAAGATAAACAGAATTTAGCACACTGAAAGTATAATCTTTGCTGTCCAAGTGAATTACCCTACAATAACATAATCAAACTAAGAAACTGGAAAACTTTCTGTAGGTTCTGAGAATAAATATTTTTGGTTTTGTGGACCATATTTCTCTGTTACAACTCTGTCAACTCTTCCAAAGTAGAGCAAAATCAAACATAGACAACACACAAACAAATGAGTGTAGCTATGTCCCAATATAACAACAAAAACAGACAGTAAATTTTTCTGCAGGCCATAGCTGGCTGACCCCTGATCTAGATTCTTATGGTTATTGTTATGGATTAAATATTTTCTCTTATATGACTCATGATTAGTAAAAGTCTAAAAGATAATGTTGGATAAGATTTCACAAGCCTAAATAAATGACCCCAAAAGGCAAATTTTAAAAACAAAAAAATTTATGAACCACAAAATTATACCCATTAGATGAGGTGTGAATGAAGGATATTTTCTTTGAGGAATCTGTCAATGTCATGTATTTAAATGTTGAGTAAACTTAATAGAGAGAGTGGGCAGGAATAATAGATTCTTACATTTTTAATTGCAGCACAAATAATAATTTAAGGATCCTGTGAAAGCTAATAGCTCTAGGTGGATAAATATTGCATCTCAAAATAGTAAATATTGACAAACAAAACCAGAATTTATGAAACTATAAAATATATGTATTCTTTCCACAAACCTTAATGCAGTATATTGAACAGATAATAAAAGTTTTGAGCATATAATAAAAGGTAATAGTTTGGCTTTAATAACTTGCCAGTTGCATGTGCCTCAAGTGAGAATTGTTTTATTAGCACTAAACTCAGTGTTTTTGCTTATTATTAGGTTTTGCTTAGTCATGGTTTCAGTGATTCCTGTTTCCTTGTACACTAAAACTATTGTCAAGGATTTTTCTGCATCTCAGTTGACAAGAGAAATAGTATTTACTCTGATTTGCTTTTCTTGCAAGTTTTCAGTCTGTATTTCAACAGTTACCAATATTCAAGGCCATCTGGAGGTCACATGAAAACACTTAACAGAAGCTTAACAATGCCCATGTTGGTGAAAATGTGAAATGGCAAACATTGGGAGTAAACAGTTTAATAGGAATTCAGGAAATCATATATTATTTTTTGACATAGATAATTTAATAGGTGGTGTTAAGGTAACTTCAAATAACTAAGAGACACCATGTCAAATACCTTAATGGACAATGTGATAGCAAGAAACCACCAAGGTTAAAGCAAGTTCAACTGCTCAAAAGACAGTTTCTAAGCAATAGTCTATCGTTACAGTGGCTCTGAACTTTCATTTGCAGCATCCTCACATGGCCAAGGAAAGATGATAGATAAAAGCTGTGGTATAGATAGATGCCATTCCATTCTGATCAGACCTTCAGCAGCATATCTCACTGTTAATCTCTTGGCCTAAAATTGGCAGTAAAGATCAAAGCATCTTTCTTAGACTCCACTATTTGGGCATCACAGGTCCATTTAATATTATGGTAGTATTTCACTGGAGACAGCCAGATCATCGAGGCTGTCAACAAATCCACGTCTTCTAGGTGTAAAAAATTGTCTAAATATTTCAGGAGTAAATGTGCTCAGAATCAGGACATGGTATGCCTTGAATTCTGAAAAATACATCAGTTACTTGTAAACTTCTATGAGATTTGCCAAGTTACATCTATCAGGAAGCCCACTTCAAACCTCTGGCAGGACCTTGGGTCTATGATTTGAAAACATGTCAGCTGTATTGTGCTATTAATCCTTCTAGTAATAAAGGGGTGAAAACCAAGTCTCCTCCTCAGGCTGAACTTATAACTGCAAAAAATTTGATTCTTCCAAAAAGTAAAATAAACTCTTTATCTAAACATCAGACTAAACATTAATAATGCATCTTCTATAGTAAAACTGTGTAGAAAACAGAACACCAAACCTTAAAGGAAATACTTTAATATGGTTCAATTGATTTGATCACATGAAAGTTAGAAAAAATGTATGTCAAAAAAAATCATTACAAAGGCAAAAATGGGAACATGGGATATATATTAATATAATATATATATATTATATAGAACAAACACATTTATATAAATGATGCATTTCTTTTTTAGATTAAAGGAGGGGAGATAGTGAGGCAGACCCCCACATGCACCCCCACTGGAATCTACCTGGCAACACTGTCTGGGGATGATGCTTGAGCATCAAGCTATTTTTAGCACCTGAGTCTAATGCTTGGACCAACCAAGCTATTCTCAGCACCTGGTCCATGCTCAAACCAATCAACTCACTGGCTGCAGGAGGGAAAGAGGTAGAGAAGAGGGAGAGAAAGCAGGAGAAAAGCAGATGATCACTTCTCCTGTGTGTCCTGACCAGGAATCAAACTGGGATGTCCATACGCTGGGTCGACACTCTATCCACTGAGCCACTGGCCAGGGCCATGAATGCTGCATTTATAGAGGAATAGATAATTTACTTAATTTTTCCAAGTTTACCCAACCAATGAATGATACAGTTACTCAAATCAAAAAGTTATCTAATCAAAAAGTTATTGGCTTGAACAAAGCAGGCTACAGAATAATGAATCCAATTATACAAATCAGTATGTGTTCATATACCATCATCAGTCTATCTACACCAAATTGTTTAAAATTTTTTAATTTCTATCTCATACTTCTGAATTGTTTGATTATTTCATAAATGCACACACAGAACTTACATAAAACATTCCCATGCTGTAATAATGTCAAGTAAAATCATGAAATACCATGTTTCACCTACTAATTTGTTTTCAACATATGTAATAACCAGTTTGGATGAAGTTTTAGGAAAATAGACATGTTTATACATTATTTTGGCATTTGTATCATTGTGAATAATCTTAATATTTTATTTCTACTATAAATATTTATATCATTTACTTCTATATAAAGATAGAAATAACATCAACTTAAAACAAGATTAACAAAATAATTCAAGTGCAAAATTAAGAACCTCACTGGCTTTCTTTTTTTATATAACCAATCATGGTTTTCCTCTGGGTTTGGTTGTACTTTCTTTGCTTTAGTCAGTAACTAATAGTACCTGAGATCTGCATGACACTGCTGACCCTGCTGCCCTACAGAGCACTGAGTGCACTCTGGCAGGTAGAAACATTTTGCATTATTTGAGTTATCACACCTTTAGCACAAAAGCCTGTGCGTTTCCAGCATTTCCCAGCCTGGAGTAAGATGTAAAGCTGGTTACCTAAAATGCTGCCTCCTGATGCTGTTGTTGATGCCACTGGTGCACACTCTAAGAACCACTGTTCTGATGTGACATTAAAGACCTGCTTTCTTCTTCATTTGATTTACCTGGCCGACAGACATGGTTAATAAGCAGTAATACTTTTCATTGAGCTATCAGCTGCCCTTGGCCCTAGGTGATAAGCAGCCAGTGGTCTACATACCTGCAACTCCACTGCAGTCCCTGGATCAGGAACATGAGCACCAACTGCAAGCTTTTCAGAAATGCAGGATTTGGGCCCCACCACAGGCAGATTTAACAGTGGGTGCACCAGGCATGTGCCCTGAACCCTGACTTCGGAAGGGCCTTGCAAAACCCCAATTTACACTTTGTTCTAATGACAACAAGTTTGGTTTCATATGTGCAATTTTAACATTAATAGTACATAATATTTTTTATTTATTTTAAAATATGGTTAACATGTATTTTTACTTTCCCTCTCTTTTTTTTAAAGGGCCTAATATTTTGTTGAGCCTGGGGCCTCAACCAACCTTAATCTACCTTTGGGCCCTACCCTACACTCCTGAAACAGAATCTTCATTTTAATTAGATCCCCAGGTTATAGGCACATACATTAAAATATGAGGGCACTGGCTACATTTCACAACTCCCTTCCCACCTCAGGTCTTCGGACTTCAGCTTGAATCAAGAAAAAACTCCTTTGCCGAGTGCCAATGGCTCATCTAATAAGGTGAGGCTTTTCAGTTTCTGCATTTTTGATTCATATTAGGATCAGGAGTAGGAGGAGTCGGCAAACTTTCTATGTGAAATGTCAGTGCCTTTTAAGATCTCTGGATCTAATAATCACAAGTTACTCAATTCTGTGGCTATAGCAACAGGAAGAAATCCTGTTGTAGACAATATGACAGGTGTGTCTTTATGCTAATTAAACTTTATTTACAAAAACAGGCAGCAGCTACTTTGGCCAACAACCCTAGTCTAGAAGCTATTCCTTTGGTATATGCTGTGTATACAAATAACCTCTGGACTTAATGGTTACATTATAGCTAAAGATGAAAAGATGATGAAAATCACAATATTGACTCTTGGGAGGGAGGCAGTGTGTGGTAAGTTTGTGAACATTATGATCAAATAATTCTGGGTTTTTATATACTGATACTGAGTCCCCCTGCAGGTGTATTAAATCAGATTCTTTGGAAGGTGAGACCCTAGAACTTGCATTTCAACGTGCAGCCAGAACAATCCTGTTTTGCTTTGGACTGAGGGGTTTCCAGACATGTGGAACTTTCTGTGCTATAAACAGAACTGTCCCTAGCCAAGTGGTCACCCTAGGAGTTGAGAAGCATGATGTAAAATATTGTAAAATTGTATCACACATAAAGTTGGGTTCTTTCTTTTATGGCCTGGAGGAAGTTTGTTAACTTAATAAGATTTTTTTCTTCAATTTTAAATGGGGATAAAGCTACCTAATGTACAGAGAAGTTTTAAGGGCATTTCACAAAACCTAAAATGTGATAGATGCTGAACAAAAGCTCTCTCACTGCCGCTTCTCTGACTGAATTCCTTTTAAACATAGCCAGCAGTCCTTAAGACAATTTAAACTTACCATATTTTTCACTCCATAACTCGCATTTTCCCCCAAAAGTAGAGGGAGAAATGTTTGTGCGTCTTATGGAGCAAATGTTCTTTTTTTTTTTTTTTTTTTTTTAAGCTGCGCCAGTAACAGGGGTCAGGAACCTTTTTGGCTGAGAGAGCCATGAACGCTACATATTTTAAAATGTAATTCCATAAGAACCATACAACCACCCATGTACATTACACATTATCCAATAAAAATTTGGTGTTGTCCCAGAGGATAGCTGTGATTGGCTCCAGCCACCCGCAACCATGAACATGAGTAGTAGGAAATGAATGAATTGTAATAAATGAGAATGTTTTATATTTTTAATGTTATTATTTTTTTAATTAAAGATGTGTCTGTGAGCCAAACGCAGCCATCAAAAGAGCCACATCTGGCTCGCGAGCCATAGGTTCCCGACCCCGATGTAGAATGAGCACCAGCGGGAGCATAATCATACCCACCATGGTGGCTGTGGAACCTGGCATCTGCTGAGTGATCTCCTGGTTCTGGTTTCCATAGTTGCATGCAGCACTGGAGGGAAGGTGAGGGATGCTGTGTGGGAACATTCATCTGGCATCATCAAGAGCAGACATGAGAGGCGTGCTGCAGCAGTGAAGGGCTGCACTGCAGCTGCTGGAGCTCTTTGTGAAGTGCTGACATCACTTGTTGCCAGCCAAATAGCATTCCATTGGCTGACTAGCTGGCAGATAGGGGAGGGGCCAAGGGTGCAAGATACATGAGTAAGCTGGGAAGGCAGTAGGAGCACAGGCAAAGCAGCCACAGACAGAAGAGGCTGTGCTGCTCATCAGTTTATTCCAGCTGTAATCCAGGTAATCATGACACCAACTGGACAAATAAAAAGACCCACTATCACTAAAGTCTGTGAATGGGTGAAAACATCATGGCAGTCAGTGAAGAATAAAACCATGTTATGGTCATTCAAAAAATATGGCATTAGCAATGCCTTAGATGGCACTGAAGATGGTATCATATATGAAAATAGCAAAGATAATGATACCAGTGATTGTGAGTAACTGCACTTCTTAAATTCTGACACTTGTGATGATGAGTTTCTGGGGTTCTCAGACAACTAGAAGAGTATTTGAACATTAAAGTCTCTTCTCATTTGATAATAACACTGCTAATGGTTGTTAATACTGCTGTTGAGTTTTCATTGTTGAAATATTATTGTGGTTTATTTTATTAAATATTTTAACACACCATTTGGTTCAGATTTTTTTTTCTCCTTAAAACCCTAGGTGAATCTTATGGAGTGAAAAATGGGGTAACTCAACTCAAGCACAGTCTTTTAAAAAGTCAATTAAACTCCCAGTAAAGGCTTGCACATGATTTTTAAAATAAAAATGTGTATAAATCTACATGGACAATAAGAACAGAAGTATAGACAGAAGCAGACAAGAATTTTTAATGGGATGGAAGAGTAGTAAATGATTCAATTCAGTCAAAAATGCTACAACCTAAAGCATCCACCAGAGATACCTCTAAGAAGCAAGTCAATTTGTTCCTGAGAGATTAGTGTGGTGACACTGGGTACCACAGAGGAACGGAGAAAGACAAGAGCTAAAACAGGATTGGCTGGCTACGTGACAGCTGTATACAGAGCAGACAGGTCTCCAGGGTCCCTCTTCATCACAGGGAGTCAATAACATCCCCATAAAGTATGACTTGCACACTCCAACTCACTTCAGCTTTATTCTCAGGAGAAATAAAAAGGAAAGAGTTTGATACTCAAGGACATCAAGCACAGTAAAGGGCAAGATAAAACTAGAGAATGAAAAGAAGTTTGCAAGTGAATCATGGGAGTCCCCAGACTCCTTCTGGCTTCCCCCAAATCCCGCCACCAGGCTAGTCTGCCCATGAAGAAAGTGGAAGACTTTTTTCTGTAAAAAAGATATGGGCTTAGAGAAAATATTTAAACAGGTCTTTCCACATTGACAATTAGGAGTTCCCCAGTGAAGTAGATCTGTTCCCCGATAAGCATCCTGCTGCAAAGACACACCCCTCATATACTCAGTTGATAACTAATTATGTATATTAATTTTTTAATTTATGACTCGTGTTAGAATCAGTAAATTTTCCCTGGATTTTCAGGCCTTGAAAATCTTCATAAAATATTTTTTTTATCTTACTTTTAAATCAGATCCTGTTAACTTTCTATTTGATCTTCATTTCAACATTTAATTAATTCATATTGTTATAATATATCCTTTATACTCTAGATTGTTTTTTAAAAGGATGTAAGGTAACTTTTAAATGCCATAAAATTACATAAACACTTTTAGAATTAGTAGTAAACACAATAAGACAAAGATAAAAAAAAACTTTTAATTTAAAATAGAGTCAAAAATAAAGTTAGTACACAAAGTACTACTGCATATAGTAGAATGAATTTGATCACTCTCTGTGTGGCTCTGAGGTTTCTAGATCAGTCAAAGAAAAGGAATAGACACAAGGAGCTATATAACTCACAGGGCCACACAGCCATTCAGTGTGAGCATTTGTGTTCCTAGTATGTAGACTAGAAAGATATTTCTTTTGTGATTAATCTGATGAGATTCTATATGATATGTGAACAATATTTTTAGCCTTCTTATAATAAATAAAACCAAAATTTTCACAGAGTTATCTGCTTTCTTATTTCTTAGTGCAAAGTAGTACTATGTAGGCACTAGGTAGACAATAGAGATGGAGACAAATAAGACACTTGAACTCTTCCCTCTCTAAACTTTACATTATCTAAAAAATCACAAAATTTTACAAATTTCACTCTCATAATTTTTCTAACTGAACACACTCCTTGTTTCACCCTTACAGTTTCTCACCTATTCATTTTATAACTTCCTAATGTTCTTTCTACCTCTAATTTCTCATTTTTCCAATCCATTTAAACTACAGCTCCCAGTTACATCTCTCTGAAGCATTGTTCTGGCTATGTCACCTCTTTCCTCAAAGACGACTCTACAGGGGGAAAAGTACAATTTACAGGACTGTTCAGTTGTGTCCCTTCATGATCTGGCCTTAATTTAGTCACAGGGATCTCTATCATCAACAGATACTAGACAGGGTACATAAATGAGCAAAGTGTTCCTGGATTAGAGCATTCAATCAATGCTCAGATATTTAAGAATTAATTATCTCAAGATTGTTAATGAAAAAATTAAAATATTGAGCTATATCCATAACAGTCTAGACTTTTGTCTGCAGTACTTGGAAATCATGCATTTGAAAGACGGCTTTCTTTTCCCCTTCACAGCTTGTACACATATTGTAGATAGGAAACTTTCTAGCATAACATCAATTTCCTTAGTACTGAGCTCTTTATTTTTCCATAAAATGAAAGTTTGCACTCCCTCAAGCACATCCTTAAAATATCTTGACTCTGCATGCAATGTTTAGATTGTTTTATAAACCAATTTTTTGGTCTGTGATATATTTGTGGCATTTGTCTGCAAATATAATATTTTCCAATTGATATAAGTTTACCTGAATATTTTTACAAACCGAACAGAAATAGCATTTCAAATTTACCCTGTAACTATTTTATAGTCTTGGATATTCTCCTAAATCACATTATTTTTTATTGAAATATTTTTTAAAAGATTCATTTGTTTTAATCCAGCCATTAAGAAAACAGATTTTCTAAAAGCTAATCATATAATCCCACCTCCCCAAGGGCCCCACACATGGTGATGTTAATCTTTCCACTCACTTACCAACTGTCCCAGACACACACACACACCTCTTTGGAAATTCAGAATACACTACTGACCTACAAGGGAACTTAACCATAATTCAAACTTTGGAAACAAAGGCAGACAAATGGAGAGGAAAAGAGTATTGTCTCCAGAATGATCCAGATACTAGACTCTTCTATCCCTTGAGCTAAAGAGTAGGAAGGGCAGACTTCCCTGAATGTCACATCAAAAAGTTAGGATTTGAGCAAAGATAAAATATCGTAAGAGTTAAAGAGACTTTAGTTGATATTTGAATTATGAGTAGCTGAAGTTCAACCTGGCATTTTCACAATTTAAGCTGCATACTTAAGAAGGAAAAAAAAGCCAAGTGCTGAAAATTAAAATCCACTCATGAACAGTCATTCTATCTGAAAAATTATAGACTTGTCAAAAAACAGCCATAACATTTACAGAAATGTAGGAACAGAGAAAATTAAATGGCAAAATCTATGAGAATTATATTTGGTCCTTCCTGCTAAATTGAATAGACATACAAATGTGCTGTCATGTACTTTTCAAGTTTAAGACAATATAGAGAATGGGATAACTCTAAATCCAATGCTCTGTGTAAAGGAGTTATAGGAACTCTGCTATAACAGGCTGTATGGTCTTCAAAAAGAGATAACAACAATAGGGTTTATAATTCACTGAGGAATATACATTTCATACCATTTCTACCTATATTTAAACTCCCAGGAGAACTCTAACCACCTGGCAGTCTATCTCACAGGTAGTCAGCTGCCAGGTTATAAGACAGTGAAAATGGATTACAAGTGCAAGTTCATAAAATATATACATCTGTATTATGTACATGTTTAAATCAGATAAACATTCATCTATCCATTTTAAAGCTTACACATAACCAAGAACACCAATAGAATTTTAATTGTCTTTATCTACAACCTAACCTCTTTTTTATAAATATTATATGAAACATCTGTACATTTTAAAGCTTAAAAATTATGTTAGTGTCAGGAAGTGAAGTAGTCAGGGAGCAAATAAGAACAGCTTTGTGATGAGTTCCTCCTGTGAAGAATAAAAAACCTGTGCAATGGGAGGTTAAAACCTTGGAAGGAAAATGTCAATTTGAGAATTGCTTTGATATAAAGATAATACACAAAATAAAAGGAAAGAATACTTGGAGAGAGGAAATAATTGAAAGGAAAACAATTTATGTGTAATAGAGAAGCATCCTTGTATGTTTAAAGCATAATGAGGCTAGTAAAGGTTTCAGAAAGTGATGAAATCATTTGTTGATTTCATAGAGAAAAAGGAGAAAATCTCATTGAAAAGTCACCATACAGAATGACAGAGTCAAGCCAACTATTGGCTTTTATGTTACATTGAACTTTTTATCAGAATTGGAATCTGAAGTCATTTCCTTGTAAAAGATGTTCGGTGTGCTAAACAAAATAATGTCCCACCTAAAAATGTCCACATCCTAATTCCTAGAACCAGTGAATGTTACTTTTCATGAAAAAAAAGGGGGATTTTGCCAACATGGTTAAATTAAGAACCTTGAGATGAGAGATTTTTTTCTGGATTATCTGAGTTTTGCTAATCACAAGGGTACAAACAAGCAGAGAATTTACCAGCTGGTGTCAGAGAGATGTAACTCCAGAAGGATGGTTGGAGAGGAAATATTGCTGGATTTGAAGGTGGAAGGAGGGAGCCAGAAGCCAAGAGCCAAGGAATGTGGGTGACCTCCAGAAGCTGGAAAAGGCAAGGAACTAAATTTCTCCTACAGCCCCCTGTAAAGCAATGCAGTCCTGCTGACACCTTCATCTTAGTCCAGTGAAAGCTCTGTCAGACTTCCAACATACAGAACTGCAGAAGAATAAAGTTGTGTTCATTTAAGCCACTATGTTGTAATAATTTGTTACAGCCTAAATAAAGAACTAATACAGAAAATTCTAGAACATGACTTTCAATACATAGAATTTAAAAAAAATTGTTTTATGTTAAAAAAAAGCCAAAAAATTAAGAAATATCTGTCTCAATTTTTTAGTACAGTGACCTATTGTATATTATCATCTATAAAACATGAGATAAAAATAACTCTGTGGAAAGAAATATCTAAAGAAACTAAAATATCTTTGGAGAAGTAGCCAAGATGCCTCTCTCCCCTTAGATAGAAAGCCTAGTAAAAATTCTTAAAAACCTGCTTAAATATTATTGGATAGTTAAGATTTTAAATTTGACCATGTCAGTCCCCACTTATAAATCCTCATGCTGTCCCATTTAAGTGAAATTGTCGGCCTTGGCCGGTTGGTTCAGTGGTAGAGTGTCAGCCCGGTATGTGGATGTCTCAGGTTCAGTTCTCAGTCAGAGCACACAGAAGAGGCAACCATCTGTTTCTTTGCCTTCCTCCTCCCCTTTCTCTCTCTCTCTTTCTTTTCCTCCCACAGCCATAGCTCAATTGGTTCATCAGCCCTAAGTGCTGAAACTGGCTCCCAGGAGCCTCCACCTCTGGTGCTAAAAATAGCTTGGTTGTGAGCATGGCCCCAGAAGGGCAAAGCATCGGCCCCAGGCAGGGGTTGCCAGGTGGATCTCAGCTGGGACACATGTGGGAGTCTGTTTCTTTTGTGTGTGTGTGTGTGTGTGTGTGTGTGTGTGTGTGTGTGTGTATTTTTCTGAAGTGAAAAGGAGGAAGGCAGAGAGACAGACTTCTGCATGTGCCTGACTGGGATCCACCTGGCATGCCCACTAGGGGGTGATGCTATGCCTATCTGGGGCATTGCTCCATTGCAACCAGAGACATTCTAGTGCCTGAGGCAGAAACTATGGAGCCATCCTCAGTGCCCAGGCCAACTTTGCTCCAATGGAGCCTTGGCTGTGAGAGGGGAAGAGAGAGACAGAAAAGAAGGAGAGGGGTAGAGAAGCAGATGGGTGCTTTTCCTGTGTGCTCTGGCCAGGAATTGAACCCAGGACTTCTACTCACCAGGCCGATGCTTCACCACTGAGCCAACCAGCCAGGGCAGGGAGTCTGTTTATTTATCTCCCTTCCCTCACTTCGAAAGAATAAATTTAAATAAATAAATAAACAAACAAACAAACAAATAAATAAATGCAAACATCATTTCATAGCCTATCAAGCTCTATGAGTCTGACCCCTGTGACATTTTCTATTTCTCTTTCACATCTCGCCAAGTCACAGAAACACTGGCTTTTTTCTTGACTTTTAAACATGCACATTTTATTCCCACTCTACCCTAGAGTCTTTGCTGCTGACCTCTCTGCCCAAAATGTGTGGAAAAAATATTGTGTAAAGAACTAGAGATTCAGCACTCAGAGAAAGACCAACATCTGAAAAAAAAAAAAACACCCTACTTAACTGTAACCATCTGGCCATAGTTAAAAGTAGGGAGATCCCAGAACTCCAACTTACCCTGCTGAATTAATTCTGCATGGGTCCCAAAATTATATTTTTAAATATACCCAGGGGATACAGAAGGTAAGCATCCCCAAGTTTTTGAAATAGGTGCAAAATGGGACACATTCAGTCAGTCCCAGCAAAGACAGCTGCATGGTAGGATGACATGCTGCCTTGTAATCTTGTTAGGCCTAATGATATCTTTGGGAAACCAAAAGTATGTTATAGTGGTTAGAAGCACTGATACCTGGGAGTATAACCTCAGCCCAGCCACTTCCTAGCTGATATCCTTGGTCAAACTACTAAGCCCATTAGGCCTTCACATTCTCATCTATAAATTGACAAAAGGTAATTTGACAAAACTACTTCAATGAATTGAGAGATTAAATTATTTAATACACACCAAGTACTGTGAATGATGCTTGGCCAATAGCAGGTATGTAGTAAATTCCAGCCATGATTTGTAAAAGGTATCATTCTGGTCGGTCAACCAGCGTCTTCCTGGGTCATGATCCACTTTTTTTTTTTTGACAGAGACAGAAAAAGAGTCATAGAGAGGGACAGATAGGGAAAGACAGACAGGAAGGGAGAGAGATGAGAAGCATGAATTCTTCGTTGTGGCTCCTTAGTTGTTCATTGATTGCTTTCTCATATGTGCCTTGACCGTGGGGCTACAGCAGAGTGAGTGACTCTTTGCTCAATTCAGTGACCTTGAACTCAAGCCAGCTTGGGCTCAAGCCAGCAATCATGGGGTCATGTCTAGGATCCCATGCTTAACCCAGCAACCCCGTGCTCAAGCTGGTGAGCCTGCTCTTAAACCACTGGCCTCCAGGTTTCGAATCGGGGTCCTCCGCATCCCAGTTCGATGCTCTATCCACTGCGCCACCACCTACCTGGTCAGGTCATGATCCACTTTTAATTGTAACTTTCCTCATATTTGAAAATGCTTCCTTACTGTCTAAACATACTTATTTTTCATCTCTAAAAGCTGTTCTGTGAAATAAAATGAAAAATTCTATGTTCTCACCATTTTTTTTTTCCAACTGCTTAATCTATGAGTGGCATTAAGCAGGCAGGCCATAAAGTCTTCACAATTGTATAAAATGGTTACTGTTTCTCTGCTGATATGTACTGGATTATTCAAAGTCACATAGCAACAAGAATCTTCTTTTTATTCTCCCAGGCTCCCTAATGGTTTCTCCCATCCTCTGGTGACTAAACTAAAAGAGCAAAGATTACCACAGAAACTGTTGTATATAAATATATATATAAACACTTATTTCAAAATATCTAAATTCACAGGATTTTATCCCTAAGCATTAGGCCCTAAATCCATCAAAGATGTGAATTAGTTAGTACTAATCCTTCGCTCTTCACAAATTCAAGAGATAAGTGGATGTTTGAGCCTAGAGATTTTGGAAAAGAAGGGTTTATCTTCACTTAAGAGGGTGGCATTTAATTAGCCTAGCCATGAAGTTTGGGAGGCCTGGAGACCAAATGTCTGGGAACCCCAGTGGCCCTCCTTGTCCTGCTGGAGTTGGCTAGGGAGCAGAACCCACAGATGTACCCTCTGGTGCTGGGCACTAGAAAGAAGCAGTGGAGAAAGTGCCGGGTGGTGCCACCAAGCAGAAAGTGGGGAGAAGAGAAAGGGCCCATGAACTGTCTGGGCCAGGTCTCTCTTTCATTCCAGATGTGGAAAGGATCCAGCAGATTCTTGTGGCCAGAGAATTCTCTCTAAATGGTAAATGGGAGCATGAAAATGGAGGCACTCAACCCCATAATGAAGTGAAAGAATCATGCAGGCATGAGCTGTGGAGGGGATTTTCTAGAAGCATAAGGTCAAGTGCCTTATGAATAGAATAACCCAGAGTCACCTTCCAGGACACTAGTGGTGAGATACAGTCTGTACCAAACACCAAGCCAAGATTTGGACAAGCACACCCAGCCTAATTCTACATTGCAGGGGCCTTACTGCAGACATCATCCATCTGTGGGAGAGTAAGGAAAGAGGAAAGGAGACTGAGAGAGAGACAGAGACCTTTCAACTAAACAGTGTTGGAAACCAAACAGTGACTGAATCAGCTATACTCAAACTGAACTATAAAACCATGCTTGAATTTGACCAACTTAGGTCAGTGTTAGAACAACTAAGTTTTTAAATAAGAAATTATTAAAATATGCAAAAATAAAAAATTCCAATTTCTGCTGAGGAGCAATAATGAAGACTTAAAAGGGAAAATAAGTTATTAGAAAAAAAATCCCAGTTCTATTTGGCACATGTCTGATATGAAAGTATAGAATTTATATATAAATTAAATCATTAATTCTAAAGTCACTTTTCTCAAACTGAACTTTTGTTTTCCAAACAACAGGCCAATATTTGGAGGAAATTCACATAAATTATTTTCAGTTAGATCAAATTTAACCATCAATGTTTTGCTGCAGGAAATAAGCACCTAGCAACTTATAACTTGGTCAAGTCATGGTGCCAATTTTCTCATGTGTAAAATTAGGGGGGAAATGGGCTAATTTAGGCTAATGGTCTAAATTCTTTTGCAACTCTATACTTTAATGAGGAGGTAGAAAGTTTTTCTCAGTTCTTCATTTCAAATCAAGTGCATAATTAAAGCACTTTTCACTTTAGCACTTTATAAGAGACTAGCTTAAATTAATTATCCCAAGGTTCAAAAATGTCCAAACACTTTAATATTTCACTACACAGTGTCTGTGGAATAATTATTCCATACATTGATCTAGGTTTACCTATCAATCTTTGTTTGAGCTAGATGAACTCCTAAAGCAGTCAGGATAAATGAGTCACACCAATGGGCCTCTTGAAAGAATTCAAGTTTAGTATGTCATTAGCCAGGTTCTTCAATTCAATGGAATATTAAAGTAGCATTTATATTTCACATAGTACTTTCCTCCTACAAGTTAAAGTTTCCCTCTGGAAAGATAAAAGGTGTTATTTATTTTGCTTAATAAAGACTTTCTAGGATAATAACAGTTCCAGTATTAGCAAATTTGAAAACTCTGTAAATCCTTAGAGCTGTTCTTCTTTCAGTTTTTTAAATCAAGAGATTGTAAACTGCTTTTAACTCTCACAGTGTATGATTCCTGGTAATCTGCTATAAATTCCAATGCAGCTAGGAAGTGTTAATACATCTTCTTCAATAAGACTTACTTATGAATGCACAGCTATTGCATTTTTCAATATATGATTCTGTTCACATCAGCTGTAGGGTTTGGAGGAGGCAGGCATGGCAATATTGTAAAATGTTCTTGAAGCAATAGAAAAGTGAAAGAAAAAAAAGTCATAATTTTCTATGGGGATAATTTCTATGCCACACTGACATTTTCTAATGTTTTCAATAGTGTTGATATATAGGGAAGCTGAGAGAGGCAGTGCTTAGAACCAGCTTTCACCATAAAATCTCAGTGACAGAGAATAACTTTTACATCTTTCAAACTGTCCATTAAAAAAGATTTTTTTCGATAAGGGGAAGGTGTTTAGAGGTTTTTGATTTAATGTAGAATGATAACTCCCTTGAGTCTCAGACTTCTAAAAAGAACAAACAATGAAACGTGCACTTCCCCTGAGTTAACTCAACAATGGAATTTGTGTGACAATCTATGGCAACAAAGAACTTCCCTGATGTGCTGGAGTTCTGTAATGTGAACTTCTGTTCTCACAAATTAAAATTTGATTATATATGTTACTTTGACCTTGTGTTTTCACAAGAGAAACTGTAGCTCCTGTCTATTCATCACTGCCATTATGGTTAATTCACACAGTTTCCTATTTAATTCTTGAAGTGAGCGAACACAAGGCAACCCTGGGAGCTTAACGTTCTGCAAGATATTTCAATACAAAAGGTGGCTTTGGAGTGCTAATCATGTTTAAAACCAGGAAAGTGAAAAGAAAGGTCAGAGACTACACCAAGTATGCCAGGACATCTTAGAGATAGTTGTTTTAATAAGTGTTCTAATATTTTCCAGTTAAATTAGAAGAGTTGTTCAAATGCTATTAAAATTTGATTTTATTTTCTTATAAAAATACCAATTTATGATTGTTTTTGCCACTATTACACCCACTTCTAAAAGAGCCTTCCAGGCCCCATACCATCTGCTCCGTACCTCTCAGCACCTGGACCTGAAATAGAGTGGGCCAGCTGTTTTAGCCTGAGGGGCTTTGGAGATCCAGGACTTCAATGCTCAGACGAGGAGAGAAAATCAGAGAAGCCAGTTGCCCTACAGAGCTTTCCAAATGTTAGTGTGCCCGAAATTACCTGTAGATCTTGTTAAAACTCAGGTATTTGAGCCCCACAGCCAGAATTCTTCTTAAGATCAGGGGAATGGTACAAGAATTTACATTTCTAACAAATTCTCAGGTGATATTGATGTTGCTTGTCTGACAGCCATGCTTTGAGAAGCCACTGCTATATGATAGAACTCCTAGACAAAGACCTGATTAACTTTAGAATCCATACTGCTACACATGATCTTATTAGGCTATCTCTCACAAGAGTTTGACCTTGAAGCTCAAGGTCTTATATTAATTAGCTTGGTCATGTAGAAAGTGTTCGACATTTGACACTAGGTACATACAGAAAAGAGGGTATGGTGGGAATTATCTTGGAACCTAACATTTCCAATTCTGGATTCCAGTCCTTCAGTAAGGCTCAGCTGTATTTATTGACCCCTAGTTCTATTAGGATTTCTCATTGCCTACTGTACATTATTGTTTTTGTCTTCAACTATTTTGAGTGCCTATGTTACATATAACAACATAACCCTGATTAAGATCAAATGTCACAAATAATTGCATGCAACAAACTAATGATTGAGAAAACTACTAATCTAAATCCAGTCAACTACTATATTGGCTCAGCACAACTTCAGTCTTTTATAACTTTTTAAGGTTAGAAATACTGTTATAATCATTTATATATTGACAGCGCTTGAAAATTTGATGCGTTTCTTATATAAATACCTCAATTAGACATGGAAAAAACCATATGGAGAAAAGGAAAAGGAAAAATTACCAATGCAAGTTAATTCGGGATGTCCAAAAATTTTCTTTTATCACAATACCATTGAAATCTCACAAAACAGAATGTATGAGTAAATAATAGATTAGACCAGTAGATACATACACCATTGAATTTTAGACTAATCCAATAAAATTAAGACTGTTAGAGTTTTTTTCATTCAAAAATGGAACATGTTTTAAAGACTATTGAAGAGGGGTTTAGTACAGAACCCATTGCAGCCTAGGTCATTACCTCTTTTTAATAACACAACAAAAATAAACCCTGGTTTTAAAGACTCTTCACAAGAATGATTGTTAAATCTCCCCTATAAAGCTTTTCTAATAAATAACAGATTCAATGTCTAGAAATATCATTATGGATTTTCCAAATTTCTTCTAGTCAAGTTCTGCTTTGTTTCTTTGGACCTAGGAACAGCTACTCAGGAGCTATGACTGATAGAAGTGCATTCTTGTAGGCCATTGTTAATATTGTCTTTTTTCATATTCCATTTGATCCTGTCTATTTGTAATTCTCTGGAACAACCTCATGTAGTGTATTTTTTATTCAATGCGAATCTACCACTTTCTGAATTTCTTGATTTATTATAGCACTTAGTAATCTATTCTCCTAAATACAGTATTTTCTATTACACTGGGGAACAATTTATTTTCATTTTCTGTTGCATGAGGTTTTAGAACTGCTTCTATATAGCTCTGCAATGCTGATTCCAAATCTGAAATCTGTTTTTTGGTGCACGCTCTATTTTTTATGCAATTTTTAATTTCTTTTTGTTACAGTTAATGGCATACATTGGTTTTTAAATTGTAGTTAAAGGGCAACAACTCTTGGACTGAACATAACCACAAGGCAATTAATGTTTTACAAACATCACTTTTACATAATTGTAGTTGTTTTTAAATGTAAAAAACTTATTATCTGATAAAAAAAACACCCTCTTATTTTGTTTTAAGATTGAATCATGGCTTCTTTGAGTAGGCATAAATATAAGAATAGTCCTGACACCTTCTGTTATATATGTGGCTGTTATACACTTCAATGTCAAAGGTGCAATATTTCATCATTTGTGACACATGCATATATTGCCTATTTTCAAGTTTCCTTTGGTGATCAAGAAAAGAATTGGGCTCCTCATATTGTGTGTCATAATTGTGAAGAAATGCTTTGTGACTGGACAAAAGAAAAATGCAAAGGAATGCCTTTTGGTATTCCCATGGTTTGGCATGAACCTAAGGACTATAGCAGTAACTGTTATTTCTGTCTGATCTGTACAAAGGGCATCAGCAAGAGAAAATGGCATATGATCACATGTCCTAATATTCCTTCAGTAATATGACCTATCTCACACTCTCAGACACTCCTGGTTCCAATTTTCAATGGTTTTATTTCTTCTAAGGATGAAGAAAGTGAACATGGTGATTAAGTGTATTTTGATAAGATGCATGAGAAAATGGTTGTCGAATCTGAAGGGTCTTCTTCTGATGCCAAGCAGTCATTAACCCCTCAGCAGTTTAGCCAACCTGAATTGAATGGCTTAGTAAGAGTGAAATAAAAATTGTCCTGGACTTTCTGAAGTATGAGGAGCATAACTAGATCATTTGTGTGGATCTTAAAATGGTCAATTTCCTGCTAGGACAACAGAGAGGTTGCATGAAATATCCCTGCTTTCTCTGTTTATGAGACAGCCGAGCTCGGGAGAAACACTGGACACAGAAGGAGTGCCAAAACATGAAGCTCTAGAAGTGGGATGGAAAATATTGTGAATAAACCTGTAGTTAATTGAGACAGGATCATTTTTCCCCCACTTCACATCAAACGTGGCTTAATGAAGCAATTTGTTCAGGCTTTGTATACAGAAAGTGAATGCTTTCAACATATTATTTCTGCTTTTCCTGCCTTGTCTTTCAAGAAGATAAAAGCAGGTATATTCGATGGGCCTCAAATTTGAACCCTCATACATGATGAAGAATTTGCCAGAAAGATGAGTAAGGAAGAGAAGGCAGCATGACAGTCTTTTGTGAAGTTACAAAGAACTTCCTTGGCAACAGAAAAGCAGAAAACTATGAACTTGTGGTTCAAAGGATGCTGTTGGCTTTCCATGACATTAAATGTAACATGAGCATTAAGATTCACTTTCTGAACAGTCACCTTGATAAGTTTCCTGAAAATCTTGGAGCTGTTAGTGATGAGCAGACTACTGCAGGAGCATCAAACGAGATTGTCCATAACAAGTATACAAACACAAGAGCTACAAACACAAATTTTTGCCTGAATAGAATTTAAATAAGTTTTGCACAAATTTTATTATTAAAATAAGTGTTTTAATATGTTCTATTTTGAAATTGTAGACAAATTCTGATGCAATCATATCTTTTAGTGTATTAGTGTATTTACTGCATTATATAAGTTATATTTTCACAAAGATGCCCAAGAAAACATTCTACTTCATTATGTTAAACTAAATGTTGAAAATTTTACAATAAGATAAAAAACTAAAATCTTGAATTTCAAAAAAACTGTAGCTTAAAGAGAAAAACTAATGTCAGATTTGAGATCAGCACACTCAAAGTAGGTAAGAACAAGTGTTTTTGTGGATGCAACAAAAATTTTATTCCCCAGTGTTATGTTCCCCTGCTTACTTTTAGTCTTTTTTGCTTATTCAATATCTTTTCAAATGCTTCTCTTTGAGTGTGACCACTGTGATTCTCTTTTTCAAACCATTCTGCCTGATTCTGACCCTTTTCATGGGTTACACCAGTGGTAGTCTACCTGGTCCTTACCGTCCACTAGTGGACATTCCAGCTTTCATAGTGGGCGGTAGCAGAGCAACCAAAGTATACAGCTAGTGCTCGACTTACAACCACAATTGGTTCTAAAAGACCAGTTGTAACATGATTTGGTCATAAGGTGAGTAGGCTATATGTACAGAACTGTGAAATGATGTTATAAAAATCTTTAAGTCATATTTTATCATAATTTTCTTTCATTATTGTTATATATCATAATTTTCTTTGTTCATCTTATGCCATTTGTATCATCTCTACACCATTTTTTTTCTTATTTTTACATTTCTCAGGTTTAAGTAAAACACTGAATTACCAGTACACTTGGTATAATATTTGCAAAGATAATTTCCTCTTGATAGACATCTTGGGAGGGGTTTGATGAAAAATATCCAAGACACAAAACACAAATTGCTGTACTGAGTCTGGGATAACAGTTCAAATGGTGCACATGGAGATGATAGTGCTGCCAGAAGCTGGTCCACACTGTCATACACCCAGCTAGGCAACACTTGCGCTGCCAGACATGGAGCAGTCGTCGCTAGCAATTATGGTCATAAAGTTGAATGGTCGTAAGTTGCATAGGTCATAAGTCAATCAACATTTGTAAATAAAGCGATAGAGTTAACTATAAAAAGTTTTTTTATAAAGATTTATTCTGCCAAACAGCGAAAATCCAACATAAAGTACTTGGTAAGTAATTATTATTATGTGCTTTAACTTGATGTAACTCTGCTTTATAAATTTTATAAAGTTACTTCCCTACTTTATAAATCACCATTACTGTGGAACCGGTGGCGGTTAGAAAATTTTACTACTAACAGAGATACAAAAGTGGGCAGTAGGTATAAAAAGGTTGACTACCCCTGGGTGACACCATCTTCAGTTCATCTGAGTTTTTTTGAATCCCTATTCTATCATCTGACAAGCTACATACCTCAAGTCATCAAAAACTCCACACATGGCCTAACCTGTGATGACACAGTGGATAAAGCATTGACTTGGAATGCTGAAGTTGCCTGTTCAAAATTCTGGGCTTACCTGGTCAAAGCACATAAGAGAAGCAACTACTATAAGTTGATGCTTCTTGCTCTTTCCCTCGCATTTCTCACTCTATCCTCTCTCTAAAGTCAATAACTAAAACTTTAAAGAAAGTGTTATTTTTAGCATCTTTCAGATAAATGTGTCATAATTTTTAAAAGTTCTGGACTTAGAATTAATTGAGCCCTAAAATTTGATTTTTTGACCCACACAATTCAGGATGTCAGTACTCACAGATAATAATACATAAAAACAGTATTTGTTATCAGAAGCATTTACAGTATGGAGAATGGTTGCACTTAAACTACACACTCTACTTTGGTCCCAGGTTTTTCTCTTTTAGTGGTATTTATCAGAGTAATTCCATCCACTTGATTATGCCCTTGTTAGTCCATATCTGTTATCTCCTCTCTGCCAAATCAAGAGTAAAGATTCTTTTCGTTTTATGATCCCTGTGGGTGAATGTCATTCTTGGCTGAACACATCAAGTGCCTGTAAGGTTCTAATAGTTGGAAGTGCTTAAAGCACCTGCCATCCATCAAGGTTTATGATGTGGTTACTATAGCTACCAAAACCCCATGCATTACTGGTCACATGGAATTTATTTTGTAAAAAGAGAGAGGGAGGTCTGCCAGAGGATTATCCACATGAATTCAGTTCTAGTTAAACAATTAAAATCAATCAAGAAATGATTCAAAACATAAATATAACAGAACAATAAACTCAAAGTCGCTAATGAGCTAGGGCCAAATCAAGGCTATACTAGCTTAAAATTGTAGGACAGAATGAGCCTATCACCTTTCCTTTATGCTGCATCATATCAGCATATGGCAAGGTATACAATTTTCAAGACTTCCTTGGAGATTGCCTTTGGAAAAAAGTACTGGAGTACACAATTTTCAATCAAAAGTTACTGTGGGAACCTTTCTACTTTCCCCAAAGAAAGTTTTCTTTTAAATAACAACATTAGAGTTGTGTTTTATCCAAAACCTTTCATCCAACAAGCACATAATGCTCCATAAATGTATTAATTCTTGCAACCTTTCTATAAAGCATAGGGGTAGCAAACTCCCCAGATGTGCATATTGAATTTTTTAAAAGCAGTTTAAGTTGAATCAATAGTTTATTCAGAAAGGAAGGTTAAAAATGTAAGTTTTGCACTCTCTTTATAATCAAAGTCCACTAAGAATTCATTAGACTGTGACAAAAAGAAAAGAAAAAACAAGTACGCTCTTATACATCACCTCTTAGGCTTACATTGAATGCTATCCTCCATACTTCCCATAGCATAGAGAGATAGAGGGTAACTCCATGTTATCATCTTTGGCATGGTGCTTTCAGTTTGCAGATAGAAATAAAATACTGCACAACCCAAAATTAACTACCCAGTAGAAAATTAGAAAGAATCTATGATTTCACTAGGTCATTGTTTAAAAAATAAATATATATTTAAATTTGGATTGAACTGTTAAAACATCAAATATTCTGATACATATTTGGGTACTAATACATATTTGGGTACTATGTATCAAGAATCTTCAAAATATTTATACTTTTTGTCCCAGTAATTCCACTCAGGCAATTACTTCTATTGATAGGTAAGAATGCAGAATTTAACTAAAGATTATGATATTGCTTATAGAATTATATATAAGCAGTAAATTTAGAATATTTTAAATATATAAGTAAATTAAAAGATTAAGTATTATAAATTGATTCATTTATTCATTCACTTACCACTTATTACATATCCTATGTTTCAGTCACAATACACAAATAAATAATACATACTCTAACGAACATGATCCTGCCTTATAGTAGGTTATAACCTAATGCAGTAAGACATATAAGTAGAATATGATAGTAGATGTCCTGAAAACAGTGTATGGTAGAGATTAAAAAAAAGAAAGAGTTCAATTTTACATTGAAAAGATAAAAGAAAATTTTTTATAGGGTTGAACTTTGTCTTAAAATTCAAGTAGGAGTTTGGCAAACAGATTTCTGATCATGAGTGAAAAGGAGGGACAGAGTAGTGGGAGCAGGAGCACTCAAGCTGACAATGCCCTAGGACTGAGTTGAGGCTTTGGACAGAAAAGGAGCAGAATGGCTGGTGTGACAGTGGTTCTCTCTCAATATTTTATGTCTTGCTGAACAGAGGGAATAAGATGTATGGGATCAAGGAGCAAAACTAATTTTCAATATTCTGAGTGTAGAACCAGGAAGGTTAGAAAGGGATTCCAAAAAAATGATGCCAACCCTGGCTAGTTGGCTCAGTGAATAGAGCATCCCTAATGGACATCCCGGATTCATTTCCCCGTCAGGGCACACAAGAGAAGTGACCATCTGTTTCTCTCCCCTCCATATCCCCCTTCTCTCTCTATTTCCCTTCAGCAGCCAGTGGCTCAATTTGTCACCCCCTGCACTGAGGGTAGTTCAATTGATTCGAGGATCAGCCCAAATGGGGTTTGCTGGGTGGATCCAGGTTGGGGTACATGAAGGAGTCTGTCTCACTATCTCCCCTTCTTTCACTTAAAAAAAAAGAAAAGAAAAAAGAAAAGAAAGCTAGGAGAAGGGGAACAGTAACATTTAAACATGAAGAATTGGAATTGTGTGAGGAGTATCTAAGTTGATAACAACCAATGGAAAGAAAGTTGGACATGAAGTTTGCACTTGAGAGCAATGGACCCCTGAGGTGTGGAGGTAATCACAGGAGTGGATGATGAGAGCATGAAGATTCAAAGGGGAAGCACGGCCAGAGCCTGGGGAGAAACCAGCACACTATGGGGTAGACAGAGGAAGGATATCCCTCCCAGAAAATGCAACACAGACAAAAATAAGAAACCAGTGAGTTCAGCAGGCCAGCTGTCAATGGCGCCATTTTCCAGAGCAAGTTGTAGACTGATGGAGGCAGAAGTCTGAGCAGAATGGCTTTTAAAATAACTTAGATTAAATCCCAGAAAAAAAAAAAAGAAAGGTCAATAAATTAGGCCATGGGGTTGGAAAATGGTACATTTAAAATGGGAAAGGCATATGCGTGTTTTCAGATAATAGAGATTGACATAAAAAGATTAAAATGATAAAAGAGAAATGAGAGTAAATATAGAAATGGTGCAGCCACTCCAAAGCTTTTAACAGATGGCCACTTTTGTGGGGACAAATAGTTTATGGAACAGTTTCAAGTTTTTATAAAACTATAAGATTCTTGACCAGTAAAACTTTGAGAAAGATAAAATCAGATGTCTATTATAATTTTAACTTGATAAAATTAAATATTTGTTTAAAAAATTGAAGGGGTATATATGAAAAGTTTCATGATGGTCGACTTTTAGACATGTCACTTTTATCTCATCCTTTTCTAATTTTATTGTTTTTCCAAAATAAGCATAAACCAAAACTATAATAATTTCTTAAAGTTCTTAGAAGTAAAGAAGGTAGAAAGGGAGAGGAGTGATCAAGAAAAGAAGAACTCAAACAGGAAAGAGGAAGAGACAGAAGGAAAGGCCTATGGAAGAGAAGGCATACCCCAACTGGAACATGGGAATTATTCATCAAAGCACACACATCAAAGGGTGCCTAGGACCAAGACTGCAGGAGACAGGCTTTTAGAGATGGGCTGTTTTCTAGAATTTTACAGATCAGAAGTAATAGTGAGTTTTTTCTTTTTTCTTTGAGAAACCAAAAGGGAGGAAAAGAGAAAGAGGAGAAGGAGAGAGATGAAAAGCATCAACTCATACTTGCTTCACTTTTGTTGTTCATTAGTTGCTTCCATTTGTGCCTTGACTGGGGCCTCAAAATGAGCCAGTGACTCCACACACAAGCTGGTGACCCTGCACTCAAGCCAAAGAGCCAGTGATAAAGCTGGAGACCTTGGAGTTTCAAACCAGGAACCTAGCATTCCAGGTTAAGATTCTACCCACTTTATCCTTATTCATTTTTCTTAATAACTAAACCAAAGATGTTACATCCTCAAAAGCTATGATATTTGCAATCTCATAAATGATAATCTTTTCTCCAGGGTAATGTTATTAGGTGTTAATGAAAACTCCTCACAGTGGGAAAAAGGAATCAGAACTTCTGGTGTTGGGGGGGGGGAACCATGGCTAACATTAACATTTATAGGCCAAGGATGCCTTTGACCATAATCTTTATCTGAAATAAAATAGATACTCATGAATAAAACAAATAAAATTTAAAAGTCTGTTGATTTAGACATTTGTTCTACCTAGAAGCTTTTTTTAAACCTGCCAATACATTCAGACAGTTGACATTTTACAAACCTAGAAAATTAGAAGGCATTGATCCAACCATATCACTACATATTGATCAGTGTGTTCTAAATCAGAGGTTTCTTCTCTTTTTAAAAATATTTTTTTAGTATTTTCTTACAATATTTTGTATTTCTGTTGTGTCAGTTGTTATTTCTCCACTCTCATTTCTAATTTTATTTATTTGAGTCCTCTCTCTTTTTTATCGGTGATTCTGGTTAAAGATTCATCAATATTTTTTACCTTTTCAAAGAACCAGCTCCTAGTTTCATTTCATTCTGTATTGTTTCTTTAGCCTCTGTGTCATTTATTTCTGCTCTGATCTTTATTATTTCCTTCCATCTACTACCTCTGGGCTTTACTTGCTGTTCTTTTGCTAGTTCATTTAGATGCAGAGTCAAGTTGTTTACTTGAGCTTTTTCCAGCTTCTTGAGGTATGCCTGTAATGTTATGACCTTCCCTCTCAGGACTTCTTTTGCTGTGTCCCATAAATATTGAGTTGAAGTATGCTCATTATTGTTTGTTTCTAGGAATTTTTTAACTTTCTCTTTGATCTCATTGTTAATCCATTTATTATTTAATAACATGCTGTTTACTTTCCAAGTGTTTGAGTATTTTTGAGCTTTTCTGTTGTGGTTGATTTCTAGTTTCATGCCATTGTGATCAGAGAAAGTGCTTGATATGATTTCAATCTTCTTAAATTTGTTGAGACCACTTTTGTGCCCTAACATGTGGTCTATCCTAGAGAATGGACCATGAGCACTTGAAAATAATGTATATTCTGCTGCTTTAGGGTGAAAGGTTCTGAAGATATCTATTAAATCGAGTTGATCTAGTGTGTCCAATAAATCTGCTGTTTCTTTGTTAATTTTCTTTCTTGAGGATCTATCTAGTGATGTTAGTGGGGTATTGAAATTTTCTACTATTATAGTATTGCTGTTGATCTTGCCCTTTATATTCATCAAAGTCTGCTTTATATATTTAAGTGCTCCTATATTAGGTGCGTAGATATTTATAACAGTTATATCTTCCTGTTGGATTGCTCCCTTTATCACTATGTAGTGACCCTCTTAATCTCTTACTATAGCCTTTTTTTAAAAGTACATTTTGTCTGATATAAGTATTACTACCCCAGCTTTTTTTTCATTTCCATTTGCATGAAATATTTTTTTTCATTCTTTTATCTTCAGTCTATGTGCATCTTTTGTTTTAAGGTGTGTCTTTTGTAGACAGCATATGTATGGGTCCTGTTTTCTTATCCACACAGCTACCTTATGTCTTTTGATCAAAGCATTTAAACCATTTACATTTAAGGTTATTATTAATATATAGTTGTTTATTGCCATTTTATTCTTTAAAACTGTATTCCTCTTTTGCTATATTCTTTTTCTCCTTTGATCTGTTTACAACAGGCCCCTTAGCATTTCTTGCAGCCTTGGTTTGGTTGTAGTGAATTCCTTGAGTTTTTTTTGTCTGGAAAGCTTTTTATTTTAAATGATAGCCTTGCTGGATAAAGTAATCTTGGTTGTAGGCTCTTGTTCTGCATTACTGTGAATATTTTTTGCCAGACTCTTCTGGCCTCAATTGTTTCTGTTGAGAAGTCGGAAGTCATCCTTATGGGGGCTCCTTTGTAGGTGATGTAATTTTTTCTCTAGTAGCTTTTAATATTTTCTCTTTATTTGGTATTTTAATTAGGATGTGTGTTGGTGTAGATTTCTTTGGGTTTCTCTTTAATGGAGTTCTCTGTGCTTCTTGAACTTGTGAGATGTTTTTCTGCCTTAATTCAAGGAAGTTTTCAGCTATGATATGTTTGAACAAAGTCTCTATCTCTTGTTCTTTCTCTTCTTCAGAAACCCCTATGCTGCGGATGTTATTTCTCTCCATGTTGTCACAGAGCTCTCTTAGAAATTCCTCAGACTCTTTTAGTCTTTTTTTTCTGCTCTGCTTCCCTGCCTTCATTTATCTTGTCCTCTAACTCGCTGATTCAATTCCCAGCTTTATCCATCCTGCTTTTAATTCCTTCCATTTTGTTCTTCATTTCTGATATTGTATTTGTCATTTCTAACTGACTCTTTATTTTTTTAATGTTCTTTTTTATATTTGCTATCTATTTATTTAGGTGTTTGTAATGACCATCTATTGTTGTTCTAATATATTTGAGCATCCTAACAATCATCATTTTAAACTCTGCATCTGGTAATTTGGTTATATCTGACTCATTCAGGTCCTTTTCTGGGGATTTCTCTTGATTAATTTGTGTTGCATTTCTCTGCCTTCTCATTTTGTCTGTGTAAAAGAAGGTTTTGTTCACTGAAAACCAGTGGGTGTGGACTCTGTGTTTCCTAGGTGTGGTTTGTCTGCAGGCCCGTCACCCCCTCTGCTGTTGCTGCCTAGGGCATTCAGGTATAGGCATTGCCGATGGCGCCCACTGGGGCTGTTGCTGTGGTTTCCACCTCTTCTTCACGGGAGTGGCTGTGATCACGTGCTTAGGTGTACAAGCCTCAGTGGCCTTGGCCTTCGCCCCACCCCCGCAGGTGGCATTATGCTAGGCCCTGAGGGCAGGGGTGAGCACATTTGCTCTGCTGTGGGTCTCTGTCTGATTCTGGGCTTTTGCCACGCCCTTGCAAGAGGAGCCCACTTGTGGGATGGCTGCAAGCTTTGGCTCCACAGGCCAGGATGGACTGCATGCCCATGCTCATTAGTGGTACTCTGCCTGTTCTGGGCTTTTGGCTCCAGCCCCATGGGAGGAGCTGGCTCCCAAGTCAGGCCACAAGCCTCAGTTCCACAGGCAAGGCTATGCTCCTGCACCCTTGCTTAAGGGCGGGTCTTCACACCTTCCAGGGCTCCTACTCTTCCCCTGCAGGCTGGATTGCAGGTGGCCCGCAGCTGGGCTTGACTAAGTTTGCACGTTCCCTCCTCCCCATCTGGGAAAGACTGAGCTCACACCTGGGCCCTAGTGGTGGCCAGCTGGCTTCTGTCCTTGCTGACAGAACTGTGCTTCCATGTCACACCACCACCCACCCTTGGGCTAGGCCTCAGCCATGTGGGTGGGGGTGCTGAAGTGCAGAACCTAAAACCCACTACTGTAGTCCTGATAGCTCCTTCCTTCTAAGAGACTCTGCTCTGAGTGCCGTGGTAGAGCTTGTTTGGCTGGTGTCCTGCTTCCCTTTGCTGGTATTGCTGTTTCCAGGAGAAATATTCACTTCAGATTTGGGGAGTGACTCAGCCTAAGGGTTAGGGTGGCTGTCTCTTAAAGTGTTTCTCCATGTGCCTCCTCGATTACACTCTCTTCCCCCTGCTCCAGTCCTCTCCTCTCTCCCCATCCCATAAAGCCCTGGGTGAGTGATTGTGAGAGAGGTTTTCTGTGTTGTCCCTTTAAGAAGAATCCTAGGTCTGAGAAATCAATCTCTTTCTCACAAACAGTATCCTGACTTGTATCCAGCTAAATACTGTTCATATGCCTCTTCTAGGCTCTGGGGCTGCAAGCTGGGGCTTTGTTCCTGGGGCTCATGACCCTCCCCTCTCTGCTAAACACACTTCCTGCCCCGTGAGTCTCTCCCAGCTGCCGTTAGCTCCAGGGAGCTGGGAAGCCCTCTCCGGTTTCTGCTTCTCCTACCAGTCTCAGTGTGGCTTCTGCAGTGTTCCTTGGTTGAAGAGTCCTCTTAGTTTAGTGCAAAGTTGGTTTTTCCAGATGATGGTTCTTAAAATTAGTTTGTAATTAACTTTGGTTCTGGGAGGTGGAAGTTGGTATGTCTGCCTACTCTATTGCCATCTTGTCTTCAACCAGAACTGTATGCCAAAAAACTAGACAACCTAGATGAAATGGAAAAATACCTTGAAACATATAATCTTCCAAAAATTAATCTGGAAGAATCAGAAAACCTAAACAGACCAATTATAACAAATGAGATTGAAACAGTTATCAAAAAACTCCCCAAAAAGAAAAGTCCTGGACCTGATGGCTTCACAAGTGAATTCTACCAAATATTCAAAGAAGAATTAACTCCTAGTCTTCTCAAGCTATTTCAAAAAATTCAAGAGGAAGGAAGACTTGCAAGCTCCTTTTATGAAGTGAGTATAATTCTGATTCCAAAACCAAACAAAGACAACACACACAAAAAAAAATTTTAGGCCAATATCCCTCATGAATTTAGATGTTAAAATTCTCAACAAAATATTAGCAAACCAGATCCAGCAATATATGAAAAAACTCATACACCATGGTCAAGTGGGATTTATTCTGGGGAAGCAAGACTGGTAGAATATTTGCATATCAATCAATGTGATTCATTACATAAACAAAAGGAAGGAGAAAAACCACATGATAATTTCAATACATGTAGAAAAAGCATTTGATAAAATCCAGCAACCATTTATGATCAAAACTCTCACAAAGTGGGAATACAGGGAACACAGCTCAACATGATAAAGGCCACCTATGAAAAACCCACAGCCAACATCATACTCAATGAGCAAAAATTAAAAGCAACCTCCTTAAGATCAGGAACAATGCAAGGGTGCCCCCTTTCACCACTCTTATTCAGCATAGTCCTGGAAGTCTTAGCCACAGCAATCAGACAAGAAGAAGAAATAAAAGTAATTCAAGTTGGAAAAGAAGAAGTTAAACTATCATTATTTGCAGATTATATGATATTATGTATAGAAGTCTCAGTCAAAAAAACTACTAGACCTGATAAATGGATTTAGCAAAGTGGCAGGATATAAAATTAATACTCAAACATCAGAGGCATTTTTATACACAAGCAATGAACAGAAAGCAAAATTAAAGAAACAATCCCCATCACTATTACAACTAAAAAATAAAGTACCTAGGAGTACATTTAACCAAAGAGACTAAAGACTTTTACTCAGAAAATTATAAAACATTGATAAAAGAAATCAAGGAAGATACAAACAAGTGGAAACATATACCGTGCTAATGGTTAGGAAGAAAAAACATCATTAAAATGTCTATACTACCAAAAGCAATTTATAAATGCAATGCAATACCAATTAAAATACCAATGACATACTTTAAAGATATAGATCACATATCCCAAAAATTTATATGGACCAAAAGAGAACATGAATAGCCTCAGAAATATTAAAAAAGAAGAATAAAGGGGGTGGTATCACACTTCCTGATATCAAGTTATACTACAAAGCCATTGTACTCAAAACACCCTGGTACTGGCATAAGAACAGGCATATAAATCAATGGAACAGAACAAGAACCCAGAAATAAATTCAGACTTTTGTGAACAACTGATATTTGACAAAGGAGATAAGAACATACATTGTAGTAAAGACAATCTCTTCAACAAATGGTGTTGGGAAAATTGGACAGCTACCTGCAAAAAATTGAAACTAGACCACCAACTTACACCACTCACAAAAATAAACTCAAAATGGATAAAAGACTTAAATGTAAGCTGTAAAACCATAGGCATCTTAGAAGAAAACATATGGAGTAAGCTCTCTGACATCTATCGCAGCAATATATTTGCCGATTTATCTCCACAGGCAAGTAAAATAAAAGACAGGAAAACAAATGGGACTATATCAAAATAAAAAGCTTTTGCTCAGCTAAAGACAATATGAACAGAATAAAAAGACAAACTACACAATGGGAGACCATATTCTGCAATATATCTGGTAAGGGGTTAATAATCAAAATATATAAAGAACTTGTAAAACTCAATACCAGGAAGACAAACAATCCAATTAAAAAATGGGTGAAAGAAATGAATAGACACTTCTCCAAAGAGGATGTACAGATGGCCAATAGGCATATGAAAAAATGCTCAACATCACTAATTATTAGAGAAATGCAAATTAAAACCACAATGAGATATCATCTCACACCAGTCAGAATGGCACTCATCAACAAAACAACACAGAATAAGTGCTGGAGAGGATGTGGAGGAAAGGGAACCCTCCTGCACTGCTGATGGGAATGTAGACTGGTGCAGCCACTATGAAGTAAACAGTATGAAGATTCCTCAAAAAATTAAAAATCAGCCCTGGCCGGTTAGCTCAGCAGTAGAGCATCGGCCCAGCGTGCAGGGGATCCGGGTTCAATTCCTGGCCAGGGCACACAGGAGAAACGCCCATTTGCTTCTCCACCCCCCCTCCTTCCTCCCTGTCTCTCTCTTCCCCTCCCGCAGCCAAAGCTCCATTGGAGCAAAAGATGGCCCGGGTGCTGGGGATGGCTCCTTGGCCTCTGCCCAGGCGCTAGAGTGGCTCTGGTCGCAGCAGAGCAACGCCCCAGTATGGCAGAGCATTGCCCCCTGGTGGGCAGAGCATCGCCCCTGGTGGGCGTGCTGGGTGGATTCCTGTCGGGCGCATTCAGGAGTCTGTCTGTCTCTCCCCGTTTCCAGCTTCAGAAAAATACAATAAAAATAAAAATAAAAAATAAAAAATAAAAAAATAAAAATAAAACTGCCTTTTGACCGAGCTCTACTTTTAGAAATATACCCCTAGAACACCATAGCACTGTTTGAAAGAAGAAATGCACCCCCATATTTATGGCAGCATTGTTCACAATAGCAAAGATCTGGAAATAGCCCAAGTTTTCATTAGTGGATGAGTGGATTAAAAACTTTGGTACATATATACTATGGAATACTCAGCCATAAGAAATAATGACATTGGGTGACGTCACGGAAATGGCGCCGTGAGAAGCGCGTCCGACAGCTCTCCCCTAAATCACAACAAATTTATCAACTAGAAACAGAAAAATTTATCCTCGGAGCATTCCGGAGTTCCACACAAACTGAAAGCAAAAGGACTGTTATCACTTGAATCTGAGAGACGAGGGTGTGGAGGAAGCTACCGCAGCGACGCTCATTCAAGCCGTGAGGGAGTGCGCATGCGGTGAGTCAGCCCATATACTTGGGAACCGCAAGCCGCCACGAGCGGCCGACGCGAGCCGCCCCCGCGAGCCGACGCGAGCCCCCGCGAGCCGCCGCGAGCCCCCGCGAGTGGCCGCCGTGAGCCGCCGCGAGCCGCCGCCGCGAGCCGCCGCGAGCAGCCGCGTGCGCCTGGTCCGGTTGAGCACCGCTGACGTTCCCAGCGGCCCGCACACTGCGAGTGGGGGTCGCCGGACACCGGTGCCCGGAGCGCCCCATTCGCGCGCGTGCCTTGGGCATTCCACGCGCCCAGGGCGCCCTGCTGGCACGCACACCCAGGGGGCTCCATTATCCTGCGCCTGGTGCGGTCCAGCTGCCAGCGGCGGGGCGAGCGGGAGAGGCTTGGGAGATTCTCTCCGTGGGCGGGGCACCTCACCCAGCCATTCAAGCTAACAATCAAGCATTGGGGGAGGGGCGCGCGCAGGCAGCCTAAAATACCTTCGGAAGCACAGCTGCGACCCAATCACTGAAATTAGCTTAACCCATGAAATCTGCGCAACCTCGGTTCTAATTGATAAGATCTCTCTCAGTTCAGCGATCCAAGACAAGAGGCGTGATATTTTTTAGTGCCTCTCGCTCAAGGGGCGGGGGCAACTTCTGATTGATAGAGCCTCCATATTCAGGGATAAACGCTAACAAGAAGGACTTGGCAGATAATAAGGTCTATACTACACTAGTCGCAAGCAGAGACTAGTGCCTCTTCTTCCCTGCAAAAACAGGCTACAAAGTGTGGAAAGCCTGGGTTGAGAGGTCCAACTAAATGATAGGCGCTGAACAGTCACCTTGACAACAATTGACTCCCACCCCCACCTGATTACACTGGAGGCCCTGACTCTCAGAGCCTTTCCCAAAGCCTTGCACTGAGTGGGAATAGAGTGGGGATTTCTCAGCTCTTTGAGCCTCTTACTCCCCAGGCAGAAGCAGTTGCAGCCTTATAGCTGGATCACCAGGCTGCTAATTCAGAAAGGGGGGACTAGGAGAGAGAATCCAGGAAAGCAAACTCTCTCATCGTTGGACCCTGCAAACGCCAACAAGCCTTGACCTCCAGCAAGACTAAAGCCAATTATATGACATTGCCATAGAATCCCATCAACTGCAAATCCCTACCTAAGTGTGACACAGGGGCAGAGCCTGGGGTACAGAGTCACCGACCAGGAAGAGGGAGAGAAAAGAAAAAGAAAGAAGTTAACCTCTCAAAATCAAGAAAAATCCACAGACTTTACAACTTGATCCACTAATTTTTTTGTTGTTGTTGTTTGTTTCTTCTATCTTATTGCCTTTATTTCCTCCACCTCAGTCCTTCTATTCTCTGCCCATCTTATGCTTCTCCTTTATTGAACTACACTACCCATGAGTGTTGCATTTTATTTTTCTTCTTCATCCTCACCCTCCTTTAAGTTTATACTCCAAAACACTTAACTCTCACTCTCTCCTCTTTTGTTTTTTTTTTGTCTTGCTTTATTTTGTTTTTTTCTCTTCCTATTTTATTTCTTCCTTCGTTTTTCTCTTTTTCTTATTTTTTCCTTTCTATTCGTTTTTTCTTTTCTCATTTTACTTTCCTCCCATATAACCCTCAATCATGAACAAATTAGTTAATTTGGGACTCAAGGCTTTTTTTTTGGCTTTATTTCTCTTTTTTGCTTTTGTTTTTATTTTTTTTTCTTGTTTGTTTGTTTTTGTGGCATTTTGGGTCCTCCCAACCCAGGGTTTCCATTGTATTTAGTCTTCGCTCCACTTGATACAACAGATTTTTACTTATTGTTTTTATTTTTTCTTCTTTATTATTCTTTTTTGGTCCTTTTCTCTGGTTCCCTCTTGTCCCTCTCATTATATCTCTTGGTTGACCATCGCTTGCAGGCGGGTCATCTTGTGCTTGTCTAAGATTTTCTTTTTTTTTTTTTTTTTTTTTTTTTTGCATTTAGTAGGTCCCTACTCCCTTTTTTTTTGCCCCTTGAGCTCTTCACCCCGGGTCAGGCTCTCCATTATAGGCACGATATTTCCCTGAGGAGGGGAGAGGAGGGAAAGAGAAGAGAGAAAAAAGGGGGAAATAATAAATTATTACTGTTTTTTTTTTGTGGGGTGTTTTACCTTTTTTTTGTTTGTTTGTTTTGTTTTTTTTTGTTTCTTTTTTTTTTTTACTTTTTACTCTTTAGTAATTCTAATTAGTGCTATCAACAAGACCACCCTCAGATGCCGATAAGAAAGAGGAAATCGAATATTATGGATACAAAAGAAAGAGAGGTAACACAAATAGATGTGGAAAAATCTATGGAGAAAAGACTTAACATATTGGAAGCCTTGGAGCTAAATGACAGAGAATTTAAACTAGAAATCTTAAAAATACTCAGAGATATACAAGAAAACACAGAAAGGCAATATAGGGAGATCAGAAAACAACTCAATGAACACAAAGAATATATTACCAAGGAAATTGAAACTATAAAAACAAATCAAGCAGAAATGAAAAACTCAATTCACGAGCTGAAAAACGAGGTAACAAGCTTAGCTAACAGAACAGCCCAGATTGAAGATAGGATTAGTGAAATAGAAGACAAACAACTTGAGGCACAACAGAGAGAAGAAGAAAGAGACTCAAAAATAATAAAAAATGAGAAAGCCCTACAGGAATTGTCTGACTCCATCAGAAAGAATAACATAAGAATAATAGGTATATTAGAGGGAGAAGAGAAAGAAAATGGAATGGAGAATATACTCAAACAAATAATAGACGAGAACTTCCCAAGCCTGTGGAAGGAACTAAAGCCTCAAATTCAAGAAGCAAACAGAACACCAAGTTTTCTTAACCCCAACAAACCCACTCCAAGGCACATCATAATAAAGATGACACAAACCAACGACAAAGAAAAAATTCTCAAGGCAACCAGGGAAAAGAAGAGTACAACATATAAAGGAAGGCCTATTAGATTATCATCAGATTTCTCAGCAGAAACTCTACAAGCTAGAAGAGAGTGGACCCCAATATTTAAAGCCCTGAAAGAGAGGAACTTTCAGCCAAGAATACTATACCCATCAAAGCTATCCTTCAAGTATGAAGGAGATATAAAAACATTCACAAATACAGAAAAGATGAGAGAATTTATCAAGAGAAAGCCCCCACTCCAGGAAATACTAAAGGGGGTTTTCCAACCGGATTCAAAGAACAAAAGAAAACAACACCACAAGTAACAGCTCCACCAAGAACACAATAAAACCAAACTTAAACTGTGACAACAAAGGAAAAAAAGGGGGGAGAGGATGGAGATTAACAGTAGCAAAGGATGATGAAGTGCAGAAAAACTTATAAGATAGGGTACTACAATGAATATGGTAGGTACCCTTTTCATTACTTAATGGTAACCACCCTTAAAAAAACCACCACAAAAACACTCGACTTAAAAAAGGTAGCAACAGAGGAAAGAAGTATGGGACACAAACAAACAAAAACAAATGATAGAAAAACAAAAGAAAAATATCAAACTAGATACAAAACTAACAGAAAGCAATTTATAAAATGGCAGTAGGGAACTCACAAGTGTCAATAATTACACTAAATGTAAATGGATTAAACTTACCAATAAAAAGACACAGAGTAGCAGAATGGATTAAAAAAGAAAATCCAACTATATGCTGCCTACAAGAAACACATCTAAGCAACAAGGATAAAAACAAATTCAAAGTGAAAGGCTGGAAAACAATACTCCAAGCAAACAACACCCAAAAAAAAGCAGGCGTAGCAATACTCATATCTAATAATGCTGACTACAAGACAGAAAAAGTACTCAGAGACAAAAATGGTCATTTCATAATGATTAAGGGGAAGTTGAATCAAGAAGACATAACAATCCTTAATATATATGCACCAAACCAAGGAGCACCAAAATATATAAGACAGCTACTTATTGACCTTAAAACAAAAACTAACAAAAATACAATCATACTTGGAGACCTCAATACACCGCTGACGGCTCTAGATCGGTCATCCAAACAGAGAATCAATAAAGATATAGTGGCCTTAAACGAAATACTAGAACACCTGGATATGATAGACATCTACAGGACACTTCATCCCAAAGCGATAGAGTATACATTTTTCTCTAGTGTACATGGAACATTCTCAAGAATTGACCATATGTTGGGCCACAAAGACAATATCAGCAAATTTAGAAAAATTGAAATTGTACCAAGCATATTTTCTGATCATAAAGCCTTGAAACTAGAATTCAACTGCAAAAAAGAGGGGGAAAAACCCACAAAAATGTGGAAACTAAACAACATACTTCTAAAAAATGAATGGGTCAAAGAAGAAATAAGCGCAGAAATCAAAAGATATATACAGACAAATGAAAATGAAAATACGACATATCAGAATCTCTGGGATGCAGCAAAAGCAGTAATAAGAGGAAAGTTCATATCACTTCAGGCCTATATGAACAAACAAGAGAGAGCCGAAGTAAACCACTTAACTTCACACCTTAAGGAACTAGAAAAAGAACAAAGACAACCCAAAACCAGCCGAAGAAAGGAGATAATAAAAATCAGAGCAGAAATAAATGAAATAGAGAACAGAAAAACTATAGAAAAAATCAATAAAACAAGGAGCTGGTTCTTTGAAAAGATCAACAAAATTGACAAACCCTTGGCAAGACTCACCAAGGAAAAAAGACACAGGACTCAAATAAATAAAATCCAAAATGAAAGAGGAGAGATCACCACAGACATCATAGAAATACAAAGAATTATTGTAGAATACTATGAAAAATTATATGCCACCAAATACAACAATCTAGAAGAAATGGATAAATTCCTAGAACAATACAACCTTCCTAGACTGAGTCATGAAGAAGTAGAAAGCCTAAACAGACCAATCAGCAGGGAGGAAATAGAAAAAACTATTAAAAATCTCCCCAAAAATAAAAGTCCAGGCCCAGACGGTTATACTAGTGAATTCTATCAAACATTCAAAGAAGACTTGGTTCCTATTCTACTCAAAGTCTTCCAAAAAATTGAAGAAGAAGCAATACTTCCAAACACATTTTATGAGGCCAACATAACCCTCATACCAAAACCTGGCAAGGATGGCACAAAGAAAGAAAACTACAGACCAATATCTCTAATGAATACAGATGCTAAAATACTAAACAAAATACTGGCAAACCGAATACAACAACATATTAAAAAAATAATACATCATGATCAAGTGGGATTCATCCCAGAATCTCAAGGATGGTTCAACATACGCAAAACGGTTAACGTAATACACCATATCAACAAAACAAAGAACAAAAACCACATGATCTTATCAATAGATGCAGAAAAGGCTTTTGATAAAATACAACACAATTTTATGTTTAAGACTCTCAACAAAATGGGTATAGAAGGAAAATATCTCAACATGATAAAGGCCATATATGATAAACCATCAGCCAACATCCTATTAAACGGCATAAAACTGAGGACTTTCTACCTTAAATCAGGAACAAGACAGGGTTGTCCACTCTCTCCACTCATTCAACGTGGTGCTAGAAGTTCTGGCCAGAGCAATCAGACAAGACAAAGAAATAAAAAGCATCCATATCGGAAAAGAAGAAGTAAAGCTATCACTTTTTGCTGATGATATGATCCTATACATCGAAAACCCGAAGGACTCCACAAAAAGATTATTAGAAACAATAAACCAATACAGTAAGGTCGCAGGATACAAAATTAACATACAAAAGTCCATAGCCTTTCTATATGCCAACAATGAAATATTAGAAAACGAACTCAAAAAAATAATCCCCTTCACGATTGCAAAAAAAAAAAAAAAATACCTAGGAATAAACATAACAAAGAATGTAAAGGACCTATATAATGAAAATTACAAAGCATTGTTAAGGGAAATCGAAAAAGATACAATGAGATGGAAAAATATTCCTTGTTCTTGGATAGGAAGAATAAATATAATCAAAATGGCCATATTACCCAAAGCAATATACAAATTTAATGCAATTCCCATCAAAATCCCTATGACATTTTTTAAAGAAATGGAACAAAAAATCATCAGATTTATATGGAACTATAAAAAACCCCGAATAGCCAAAACAATCCTAAGGAAAAAGAATGAAGCTGGGGGCATTACAATACCTGACTTTAAACTATATTATAGGGCCACGATAATCAAAACAGCATGGTATTGGCAAAAAAATAGACACTCAGACCAATGGAACAGAATAGAAAGCCCAGAAATAAAACCACATATATATGGTCAAATAATCTTTGATAAAGGGGCCAACAACACACAATGGAGAAAAGAAAGCCTCTTCAACAAATGGTGTTGGGAAAACTGGAAAGCCACATGCAAAAGAATGAAACTCGACTACAGCCTGTCCCCGTGTACTAAAATTAATTCAAAATGGATCAAAGACCTAAATATAAGACCTGAAACAATAAAGTACATAGAAGAAGACATAGGTACTAAAATCATGGACCTGGGTTTTAAAGAACATTTTATGAACTTGACTCCAATGGCAAGAGAAGTGAAGGCAAAGATAAATGAATGGGACTACGTCAAAATTAAAAGTTTTTGCTCAACAAGAGAAACTGATATCAAAATAAACAGACAGCCAACTATATGGGAACTGATATTTTCAAACGACAGCTCAGATAAGGGCCTAATATCCAAAATTTACAAAGAACTCATAAAACTCAACAACAAACAATCAAGCAATCCAATAAAAAAATGGGAAGAGGACATGAACAGACACTTCTCCCAGGAAGAGATACAAATGGCCAACAGATATATGAAAAGATGCTCAGCTTCATTAGTTATTAGAGAAATGCAAATCAAAACTACAATGAGATACCACCTCACTCCTGTTAGATTAGCTATTATCAACAAGACGGGTAATAGCAAATGTTGGAGAGGCTGTGGAGAAAAAGGAACCCTCATTCACTGTTGGTGGGACTGTAAAGTAGTACAACCATTATGGAGGAAAGTATGGTGGTTCCTCAAAAAACTGCAAATAGAACTACCTTATGACCCAGCAATCCCTCTACTGGGTATATACCCCAAAACCTCAGAAACATTGATACGTGAAGACACATGTAGCCCCATGTTCATTGCAGCACTGTTCACAGTGGCCAAGACATGGAAACAACCAAAAAGCCCTTCAATAGAAGACTGGATAAAGAAGATGTGGCACATATACACTATGGAATACTACTCAGCCATAAGAAATGATGACATCAGATCATTTACAGCAAAATGGTGGGATCTTGATAACATTATAAGGAGTGAAATAAGTAAATCAGAAAAAAACAAGAACTACATGATTCCATACATTGGTGGAACATAAAAATGAGACTAAGAGACATGGACAAGAGTGTGGTGGTTACCTAGGGTGGGGGGGGAGGGAGGACTTGGGAGGAGGGAGGGAGAGAGTTAGGGGGAGGGGGAGGGGCACAGAGAACTAGATAGAGGGTGACGGAGGACAATCTGACTTTGGGCGAGGGGTTTGCAACATAATTTGATGACAAAATAACCTAGACATGTTTTCTTTGAATATATGTACCCTGATTTATTAATGTCATCCCATTACCATTAATAAAAATTTATTAAAAAAAAAAGAAAGAAATAATGACATTGGATCATTTACAGCAACATGGATGGACCTTGATAACATTATACTGAGTGAAATAAGTAAATCAGAAAAAAAACTAAAAAGTATATGAACACATACATAGGTGGGACATAAAAATGAGACTCATAGACATGGACAAGAGTGTGGGGGTTACTGGGTGGGGGGAGGAGAGGGAGGGGATTGGGGGAAGGGTGGGCACAAAGAAAACCAGATAGAAGGTGACGGAAGACTTTGGGTGATGGGAATGCAGAATAATCAAATGTCAAAATAACCTATAGATGTTTTCTCTAAACATATGTACACTGATTTATCAATGTCACCCCATTAAAATTAATGTAAAAATTATATATTTTTAGATCCTTTTACAGAAACATGACTATACAGCAGGGGTCGGGAACCTATGGCTCGTGAGCCAGATGTGGTTTTTTTGATGGCCGCATCTGGCTCACAGATAAATCTTTTTTTTTTTAATTTTTTTATTTTATTTTATTTATTCATTTTAGAGAGGAGAGAGAGAGAGGAGAGAGAGAAGGGGGGAGGAGCTGGAAGCATCAACTCCCATATGTGCCTTGACCAGGCAAGCCCAGGGTTTCGAACCGGCAATCTCAGCATTTCCAGGTCGACGCTTTATCCACTGTGCCACCACAGGTAAGGCGATAAATCTTTAATTAAAAAAATAACAACATTAAAAATATAAAACATTCTCATATATTATAATCCATTCATTTCCTACCACTCATGTTCATGATTTCAGGTGGTAGTAGTCTATCACAGCTGTCCTTCAAGACAACACCAAAGTTTTATTGGATAATGCGTAAAGTACATGGGTCATTGTATGGCTCTCATAAAATTACATTTTAAAATATGTGGTGTTCATGGCTCTCTCAGCCAAAAAGTTTACCGACACCTGCTATACAGAATGGTCATTCCCCAGAAGGCTTTGCTGTCAAGTCTATAGAGAGAGAAAGTGTCCCTAGCAAAATTCAGCCCAAACAAGGCTACTTTGCATGTGGTTGAGCCAACTGCAGCTCTGTTGCACTACTGGGTTATAAATATATATTTTACTTTTATAATTTAGCACTGCAGCACAATAGGAACTGGAGCTACAATCAGCATCATTTGATTTTCCCTGACAACATTTAAAGTTGGAATAGGAAAATCATACTCGACTTAATATTTCACCATTTGCTTGGGCTGTTTTCATTTTTCCTAGAGGGGATGAAAGAAAGAAAAATTATAGATTCAAATAATTGCAGCAATATCTTCACAAGTGAAATCACCAAAACAAAGCTATTTATTATTCTGATCATATTAAGTCTGTGTCGCTTTCTTCATATATAGAGGTGTTTATTTTCTATTCAGTATGGGACTTGGATATATTTTTTGAATTGGTTCTTCTATGCACTAGGTCTTAGTGAGAGAAATAATAAAAGAGTATGCAACTGTTTACTGCATGACTGGACAAGTACAAAAAAGCTGAGTTTGAAACTGAATTATTTCAAATATACTTGGTTTAAATTATAAAGCAAAACTAGAGCAGAGGCAAATTAAGGTCGGTTGAGGTCCCAGATGCAGAAGAAAATATTGGGCCCCTTAAAAAAGAGAGAGAGATAGGGAAAATAAAAATACATGTCAACCATATTTTTAAATAAATAAAAATATTATGTGCTATTAATGTTAAAATTGCATATATGAAACCAAACTTGGTGTCATTGGAAAAAAATGGAGTTTTACAGGGTCCTTCAGAAGTCGAGGCCCATGCCAGGTGCACCCGCCATTAAATCCTCCTCTGGACTAGAGAACATTTGTTTATAACCAGAATCTATTTAAATTTATCTTACTATTTAAAGAAATCCCCAGTAATGAATGTTCTGACCTGCTGCATTTTAGTGGATATTATAGTACAAACTTATTAGGATTTTTAATTCTGCCCAGAGGTGCCCTGTGCTTCTTTCAAGTTGACATTAAAAGATACAAGAAAATCCTCCTTTAGGGACCTGGTCAAGATTTCAACTCACAGTTGAAAGGTCTATAACTAAACAAATAATAAAATCTGTATTGAATCTAGTACCCTTTCTTACATAGCTTAACATAAAGAGTGTTTTTTTTTTGGCGAATCAATAAAGAATATAAATCCCTTCTCCTTGAGTGCCAGAAGTCTGCCCAAATCCAAGTGGAAAAAAGTTTATATATTTTTTTTTTATACAGGGACAGAGATAGAGTCAGCGAAAGAAATAGATAGGGACAGACAGACAGGAATGGAGAGAGATGAGAAGCATCAATCATCAGTATTTTGTTTTGACACCTTAGTTGTTCATTGATTGCTTTCTCATATGTGCCTTGACCGGAGGCTACAGCAGACTGAGTGACCCATTGCTCGAGCCAGCAACCTTGGGTCCAAGCTGGTGAGCTTTTGCTCAAACCAGATGAGCCTGCGCTCAAGCTGGCAACCTCGGGGTCTTGAACCTGGTTCCTCCACATCCCAGTCCAATGCTCTATCCACTGCACCACCACCTGGTCAGGCACAAAAGTTTATATCTTAATAATTAAATTTACTTTTATTCTCCAGAAAATAATATTCTAGGTTCAAAACAGAGAACAGAATTCTAGATTTGATTAGTTGGACATGCATTGGAGGGAAGAGACCAGAAAGTTAGTTTAAATAAATAAGCAGGCCATCAGCTAAATTAGGGGGAGAGGACAATGGCTAAGCTAGGAAAAAAGGAAAAAAAACTTCCTGCTATTTTCTTAAACCAAAATCAGTCTTAAAGTTTTCTTTTTCAAGGAAATGTTTTCATTTATACTTATATATCTGATGATAGACTATCTGGCACATTCTGGATAATGAGAGAATAGCCTCTCTAATTCCTCATGATACCTTCTGAAATTAGTTGGTTTGGCTTTAAATACCATGCTAATTCCTACCTTAATAGAGCCCCCCCCCCTTTTTTTTTTGCATGACTTTTATTTTACCTCAAGCTTTTCAACCACAGCTACCATTAAGGCCCAAATAAAGTATGTTTTCCCTTTCAGGATGCGTTTCTCAATAAGTAAAGGCAACATTCATTCTCATTTCCCCTGACCTCCTCCATCAACTTTCCTTTGTACATACACACTGCGAAATATACTGTCCTACCTTACACTCTTTTCTAATTAAAACATATGAGAACCTTTTTACCTTGTAAGCTTATTTGGTTTTTTTTAAAGACTTTTTTTATGTATGTATTTTATAGGTGCATAATGTTTTGATTCTGTGTTTTGCAAATTTAGGCAATAAAATACAAATGACTAAACCATTTAAAAATGAAATTTCTTATTTATTTTAAGGGAAACACATACTCATTGTAATAGGTTCTCTAATCTTATGACATTGAGTGAACTACATTTTTAAAAACTCAATGTTTATCTTCCCAAACATTTTAGAGATAGATATATAAATAGATAATAGGTAGATAGACAGACTTTTTCATCTGACAATATTACACTTGCTCCCTTGTAACTTTTTTTTTCACTCAATAATAGATCATGGACAAAATCACAGAGAATTGTTATGATAGCAGTCCATTGGATAAATCTGCTTTTTTAGTTAGTTGCTTCTTGGTGAATATGTAGGTTGTTGCCCATATTTTTTAATGTAAGTTGTTTCTTATTTAAAAAATAAATAAACATTACCATGGAAGTTTTTACACCTAAGTACACTGATTTCCTGAAGATAAACTCCCAAAATAAGCACTAAATATAATAAAGTGTGCAAATGTCTCAATACAGTAGTACTTGGTGCACAGTAAGAGCTCAGGAAAAGTTGACTGGAGTCATGTAGCAGTAGGTGACAGTGCTGGATCAAAGAAGTCATATATTTTATTAGTTGTTTAAATGACAACTTTTAAAAATGAATCAATTTATATACATCGTCAGTATACTAAGAGCCCATTTTCTCACAACTCTATTTTTTTAAATACTTGATAATTATGGTAAATATTTCTACTGCACACCAATATTTCCAGTTGTCCTCTCCTGTGGAGAAAGTACAAGGAAGGATTACTTTCTCCACCCTCTTAAAGTAAGCCGCAGCCAGATGATTTGTTTCAGTAAATAAATGTGAGTGAAATAACTTTGGTCATTTCAAGGTAGAAGCATTTAGAAGCTGGTATGAAACTCTGCTTGCTTTCCCTTCCCCTGATGCATCATCTAAGCAAGTCACACCCTCCAGATGGAGCTTCCAAAAGATGTGAGCTCATGAGTTGCAGCCTAAAGAACAAATGCTCCAGACTGTCTTCCAGACCTGCAGAGAACCTCATCTTAAGTAAAAATTCATGCTGCACTAAGTATCTAAAGGTCAGGGGTTGTCTGTGACCTCAGCATTCTAGCCAATGCTAACTGATAGAATAATCTAAAAGATGAAAATACCACTGGATTCCTTTAATCACTAATAGTCTTATACAATCTCTCATATCATTTTAAATTGTAGGGAACTGCCTACATATCTTTTCAAGAAGAATGTTTGAGGCCCTGGCCAGTTGGCTCAGCAGTAGAGCGTCGGCCTGGCGTGCGGGGGACCCAGGTTCAATTCCCGGCCAGGGCACATAGGAGAAGCGCCCATTTGCTTCTCCACCACCCCTCCTCCTTCCTCTCTGTCTCTCTCTTCCCCTCCCGCAGCCAAGGCTCCATTGGAGCAAGGATGGCCCGGGCGCTGGGGATGGCTCCTTGGCCTCTACCCCAGGCGCTAGAGTGGCTCTGGTCATGGCAGAGCGACCCCCCGGAGGGGCAGAGCATCGCCCCCTGGTGGGCAGAGCGTTGCCCCTGGTGGGCGTGCTGGGTGGATCCCAGTCGGGCGCATGTGGGAGTCTGTCTGACTGTCTCTCCCCGTTTCCAGCTTCAGAAAAATACAAAAAAAAATGTTTGATATTTTAACCATTTACTTTTAGCAACTCTATATTAACCCTCACCTCATTCCAGACACTCTGGGAATTCTGTGACACTTAGGAACAGTTAAAATATCAGGGATCTCTGAGATAGCCATGATACTGCTTAAAAATAAAAGCCCCAAATACCTCATTTTTATCTAGAGACAACAGTTTACATGGCACATTAGTAAGTATATGCATATCAAAATATCTGTCCTTCTCTTGTATAGTCTCCCCAGCATCTGGCACATTGTTTATTATTGAATGGGTAATCAATAATAATTCAAACAGAATTTTCATAAGCTGCAAATGCAAAAAAAAGGGGGGGTCTTCAAGGTATTTAGGTTCAGTTACCTTTTGTACAAGTAAGAACCCTGAGACACCAATGGAGGAAAGAACATGGCTCCGCAGGAGACAGACCCACCACAAACCTCCCACACCACTAAAGGAAGGACTCCAAAACCAGCGTCCCGGGCTAGTATGAGCAAATTATATAATGAGCTGAAGATGCTGTATTTAATTGGCACACTATACCCTTAAATACTTAGATACAATTGTATAGTTTGCTGATTTGGGGGTGAAAAAGCTAGAATAAAGAGCCCAAACTTACTTTTGTGTCATAGCCAGCTAGCTTTCCACTTGGTTACAGAAATACAGGGCACACAACACTGAATCATCTTATTCAGAAAAGGTTATTAACCACAAACAGCAAGAATTAAGCCAATTATAAGTATATTTTCCCCAAGGTGGTTGGTGTTACCATTCCTACCAATAAAATCCACCAGCTTCAGGCACATTTCATGAGGCCAGCTCTCCCGTCAGTGTGACAGACTGAATCTTTGAAGATCATCATTAAAATCAATGGGAGCTTTAACAGAGTCAGAAATGTGGAATTGGGTGCACTGGCTCTGAAACTGTTGATGTTCATTTAAGCCAACTGCTCATTTTGCAAGCAAAAAGATTTATCCCATCTGACAGAGCAATCCAAAGCATCTCTCCAGACCAGGCTTCTCATCCTTGAGCCAAAAAACACAAAAAGCTGGTAACTGTAACTGCATATTACAGTGTATTTTCTTGCACTTGTCTGATCCCTTATGTTAGAGTCACTCCTTAACCATGTTAGAAAAAGGAATTCATTATCAAGAAATAATCCTAGTTTTTCCTGAATATAGACCCCTGCAGAAGGAGAGGACAGAGTAGATTGCTCTGCAAGTGCTTCAGCGGCAAACCAAGATACTACAGTCCATCAACAATGTGTAAGTCACTAGCTGTTCTGTTCATATCTATTCAGTGATCCCCTTGCAGGTTAAGATTAGCCAGGAGGCTGACCAAGCATGTCCTTGGGGCACTGAGGGAAAGAGAGAGAGAGAGAGAGAGAGATAGCATAATATCTAGGAAGAATTTAAGGTGTGTGCAATTACAAAAACGTTATTTTAAAGTTTAGAGTTTCAAAAATATTTTAATGTGAATAGTATGAGGAAATACATAAATTTTCAGAGCTCGAGTCCTCTAAAGCAGCGTTTCTGTAATGATCAGTGATGAAGGAATAGTTAGTTGCTTTTTTTTTTTTCAATTCATCACGATTGTAAATTTTAATACAAAAATGCTTAGTGGAAACTAATTCAAAATAGAGACATAGAAAAAACAAGCCCCATTTTTTTCTCTGTTAGATTCAAGCTACATAAAATTATTCCTAAACAAAAAGTGTAAAGTGCTATTACACTTTTTTAAACACTTGCTCTCATTGAACATCAATGCTGGTCTGCAGGCCAGACTTAGAGTAGGGCAACTCTGAAGACTTAACTGGGCTCTGGTCCAGAATAATTATATCAGTGACTTGTTTTTTAATATGTTATAATCTGATTTCACTATTAGTAGGATTTTAATCCCAAATCACTAACTTTAGTACTATTTTTTCCCTGGAATATACTCAAATGGCAAAGTCAATTTGTTAAACATAATTGTTGCTTCCTTTATCTAATAATGCTTTTCTTCATTCAATGTTTACTGCACACAACTACATGTGGGGCACTGCTAGGGGCAATGAACGGCATAGCCACTACCCTCAATGAGTTTCTCATCTAGTCTAGTCAACAGACAGCTACTAACTGCTTTTTATTCTTTCTTTTGCCAGGAACTTTAAAACTTTGGCAAAATTGAACTGCGGTGATTGTTGGCTGGTGCCATGTTAACTCTCTGCCTCTGTTTCCTTTGACATTTAACTCACCTCACTCTAATTCCCCCAACTCTGTTTTCTTCTATCCCCCCACCCCATGCTATACACTACAGCTGTTAATTACTGCTACTCCTGGTGGCATCTGTCCAAAAAGCTTCTAGACACAAAGAAATATGAATACAAGGGGTCCTCTGGTTATGACAGTCTTGACATATGACATTTTGAGTTTACAATGCTCATTCCCATAAACTTAAAAAAAATGAGAGGAAAGTGTTTCAGCTTACTCCCACATTGTCATACTTATGGACTACGTGGGCAAACTAGTTTGGTTACACATAGTGGAAGAATATGCAGTAATGCAGCATATTAGTGAGTAAGTTGGCATTGCCCGGTACATTTGTCTACACCATTTTGGCCTGTTAAAAGCACAAGTGTTCAGTTTGTGTTAGGCAAGGGTGTGTTTTGACTTACACCAAAATTCAGGTTATATTACTGTCATAGGAACGAAACTGTGTCATAACCCAAGGACCCCTGTGTGTTTCAGCCAGACTGCTAGTGGTGGGGCCAGACATCTGCCAACCCCATCAGCCATGGCTAAAACTCCATTAAAACCACTTTGATAAAGTTTACTCAAATAACCATTTATGTAATTATAATATTCACTTTCTGTTTTTATTTATAGGAGGCTAAGATTTATTAAGAATCTTAAATTCTTTATATTCTTCTGAGAAAAAAATCCCAATATTCTTTTCAGGATTAGGGGTAATTTGAGACATTACACAGATCCTGTGCTTACAAATCTCATTTTTAATGTTTTATCATAAATTTGCTAAGTTAAATAATTAACATCTTCCTAGATCAGAATTGTATCTCTAAAACTCTAGAAATTGAATCCTAAAAACATAGGGTTAAAAAACAAGACTTCTAAACATACCATCAATTTAAAGTTTGATTTTGTTACAAAAGAACCAAATACAACACCTTTTCTTGGGGGGAGGGGGGAGGGAGCAAAGGCAGGATGAATGGGACTGGAAAGAGGCTCTATTCTGGCTGATGGGCACACTATGAAGTCTGCAGATGATGTTTAGTTGAGTTGCAATCTTGAAACCTATACGGTTTTGTTAACCAACGTTACCCCAATAAACTCAATAAAACAAAATCTTTTTTTTAAGTCCAGTAAGTATCTAAAGTCCAAAAGGCAAGCATTAGCACCCTTATTTTTGTACCTAATTAACAAAAAAGAAAATGTAGAAGAAAAAGTTAAACTGCACCCCTACATAACAACATCATTGCTCCAAATAACTTTATTTGTACCATAAATTTATCTGCAATGTAGATTATTTCTATAGCAATTTTTGCCTTTAAACTTTTAAATTGAAGCCAGTTATAACTTCCATTTAAATAGCTACCCTAGCTTTTTTTACCTCCTAGATTAATCTAACTATAAATAATATAAATAATCATCATGATAATATATTATTCCTAGAAATGCTAAATGGCCTCATTAATGTCCCAAGCATGGTTTGCATTACTTAATTTTTTTTTTAATTTTGCCATTGATGTGAGAGAGAAAAAGAAGAAGGGCGGTGGGGACAGGAGAGAGAGAAGCATCAATTTGTTGTTCTATTTAGTTGTTCCAGTTAGTTTTATATTTATTGATTCTTTCTCCTATTTCTCCTATGTGCCCTGATGGGCAGGGGTGGGATAAAACCCATGACCTCTGTGCACCAGGAAGACACTTTATACACTGAGTCACCCAGCCAGGGCCTTGAATCATTTCATTTAGAGCAAGCCCACAAATATTTTTTTATTAAAATTATATATACACAGCATGCATTTTATCAAGTTTAGTCACAGGGAAATCTAATGAGATGCATGAAATTTTTAAGAAATGAAATGTGAAATCCAAACTAAAGCAAATTTGCTACTTCTATACCAGTCCAAAGAATCAGTCACCATTTTTAATTTAGTCTAAAGAGAAACATAGTTGACAGGCATAGAGAGCCAGAAGGTCATAATGTTCACTTCAAAGGCCTGAGGAAAGCTTGTTCAGCTTTCACAGGGAAAACAGAGATTTTATATTTTTTTGCCCTCATGCTGACCCTTTTATATAATTAATACTGTATCTCTTATATAAATCAAAACCCAAAAACATATTTTGTATTCTACGCTGTCACAAATTACACCTGGGAAACTATCTCCCCTCCTCAAATTTTTCATTATAAGTTAAGAAATTAAAATATAGAAGAGGTTATAGGGTCTCTCCTTTATATTCCTTTTTTGTCATCATATTTCCATTTTTAATTTTTCTGTTATCTATAGGCTACAATGATTCTGAATATATCTACAGCTTCCCCAGACCTGATTAATCTACATTGTCTTTTTATTTATTGTTTTTTATTAATTCCCCAGAATCTTCTGTTGAGAACACTTGACTTAGCTCAGGTAAAAATTAAAATTCAAGATTTAGTACCACCTTTATTCAACTAAAACTATATCTAATAATAACAATAGGGGATATTTATTGGACTCCAAGTAGATATATCAAAAAAATTAAGTTGTTTTTCCTTAGGAATATGTTTCTAAAATAAAATAATCTTATAGCTATTAGTTATGATTGCTTGAATGTGACTGATATTTTTTCAAAACAGTTTTGTTGTGTGGAGAAACAGTTTTGTTTTATAAAACAGTGCTGTTTATTCCCTACCACCCCTGGTTATAGTGCCCTGTGTTCATGTCCCCTTGTGTCTGTCCACGGTTGGAAGATCGCCTTCATTTGATACCTTATCATGAATTTTAGGAAGCAATAAATATGTAAAAACATGTCTTATGAAAGAAACTAGATTTGTTCTTATGATTATTTTCGAACAGCTAATCCCACATGTTTTATTCATGAGATTCTTAGTCACTCCCATTTAACTACCATCTTTTCTCCAATGGGAAGTTCTCATTATGACAAGGTACTAGAGAGCCTCAAGGTCACCCATTTTCCTTCTTTCTGTTGAGTAACTACACCAAATCAGTTTCTGTCTTATCAGTCATCAGCAGTTGCCCCATGGCATTGGAAGTTAGCACTGATCTCTTCCACTAGCAATTAGTGTGATCAGAGGCTCCTTCCCCACTTTCAAAAATAAACAAATAAATTTGATATCTTTCTAGAATCTAACATTCACTTTGAAAAGTTACATTTTGTATGTTTCATGAACTTAAGAAAATACTTCTAAATGCATTCATTTATCCATAATAGAGAAATAAATATTCCTATCTAACTAGCATATTAAAGTCAAAATATCAGGGCTGCCAGCAATCAATGATATTTTCCTCACTGGATTATTATCTGTTGCAAAAGTATGCATTATCATAATTTTCATATTTAGGAGAGGTTTCATTCACAGATTCAGGAAAAATGTTTGATATATTTTCTCTCTCCTATTCTTAATTTTAGATATAAAAATGCAAATCCTTCAGAGAAGTAAAAGACATTATTCTGAAATGTTGCAGTCTGTTCAACTGACCTCACACCTTACACCTAGCATTGTTTTTGTGGTTTCTTTCTCCACCCTACAGTCCACCAGGCTCTCTCCACAGTTATTCTTCTATGTTCTTGAAGGAACTACTCATCAAAGCAGCCCTGTCCTATCCATTTGGACCCAGTCCTCAGAGTAAGGCTTCTCAGTTCTGAGAGCAGGAATTATTTAGAAATATATTCAGGAGCCTAGATTTGTTTTCTAAACTTCACCAGTGTGACCACAGACTGAGAAAATACCAATTTCCCTCAGGCAAAATCCTAATCCTCTTCTTGAGGAAATCTTATTCATTTTTATATCAATCCTTAAATTGTCAACTCTAAGATTTACCACTTGGCATGGTAAATATGCCAAGCAGTGATTCAGATGTAAAATTAGCCATGATGCAAATAAACAATCTTAAAATGCAAATGACACTAGAAATAAAAATTTTAAATTAAGCCAAATATTATTTATTTGCTATATGATTTGGGGTTATTGGTGTTCACTATTATTTTATGAACATCTGGAGTATTTTATGGATATGAAAGCATTTTGTAAGTATTTGACACTTACTTGAATAAATATGTGATTTATAAAGGAAGGATAAAACTAATGAATTTTTTATCTTTTATATATAACAGTAAGAAACCATAATGAAGCACCTATTCCTAGTCATTACAGAGCTTCACTCTCAAGTTAGCCCCTATTTTGTTTAAACACAAAGATATGTATATCAGGGGTGACAATCTTACTTTGAGAAATAGGAGAAGCCTCAGGAGGTCAGCATTAAGACCCAGACTGAGATTTTGTGGTTTTATGATAGAGCTAATAAAAAATTTTACCTGCCAAGTTTAATATTAATTTCTGGACTCATTTTAGGAAAAAAAGATATATTAGCTGGAAAAAAGAGCCATGAAAATTCAACTATTATTTAGATGGGAGGTATTTTTATAGCAATATATCCAGGAAACAATTTGGTCTAGAGATATTTATATATTTTAGATATTGCAAAAATATTGCTCATTTGCTTTGCTTTTCTCTTTTTAGAGATACTTATTACAGTTGTATATACCTGGAAAGTATAAAAATATATTCCGCTAGTGAAGAAAGAACAAGTTTGCAAGGTAGGTCTTGAATACTAACTGTAAGACAGTCTGTATGTCACTAACATACATTAGAGCTATTTTGTTTAAACACAAGATATGAATATCAGGAGTGACAATCTTACTTTGAGAAATAAGAGAAACTTCAGGAGCCAGTGTTAGGAGCCAGCCTAAGATTTTGTGGTTTTATGATAGAACAGAACTTTTTAGCAGGTGCAATTAATGTACTTTATTTGCCAACCATGAGGTCACAATTTATAGTATGTCAACAAACACAATTGGAAAGACAGAATATTAGAAGCCATGTCTAAATTAATGAACATTTTTAGAATACAATTTCACTGTTCTTGCTCAGTAATTTTGGGGTTGCCAATTTTTAAAAAAATGGAAGTAAGCAGATCCCCTTAAGCACAATCTTATTTTATTTCACTGTAACTTTTACAATGTCCAGCTTTACTTAATTGCTATTTCTAGTTACAAAGTAGACTCTGAGTTAACTCTATTATTTTCCCTATATCACCAAGAGTCAGTCTATCATTGTTTTATTCCCTCTTTTGAAAGGCAATTTACCTTTAAACTTTCACTTTAAACTTTCATTTTTAAATTAGATAATTAACAGCCTGAAAACCTCTTTAAGACTGCATATGCGGAGAAGTCATAGTCAAGCCAAAGGTTATCTGTTTATCTCTGTTTATCCTGCTTCCTTAGTCCCATGAAGAAATCAGCAGATTTATAAATTATAACTGAAGCTGGATGAGTATGCTCACTATCAGTCCTTTGCCCAGGTTGGCAGCTCTGAGCTGTTGTTCTACCCAGGAAATAATGCTGAGGCTGCTGTAAAGGTTGAAGGGACAGGTCAGCCGACCTCTCATCCACATAATTGATGTTGCTGTGAGCACAGTTGCATTTGGTGACCACAACATGATTTTAGAATTTCACAGAATTGGATCAATCTTACATCTGAAATGGAAGTTCTCTGATTCTCAATAAAATGTCACTTGTGTAATATTGAGTTCAGAATGTTGTGGGGATTAAATGAAGAAAGACATCTGAAAGCACTTAATACATGGTAAATGTTCAATTGCATTTTCATTTCCAAGGTACAAAATACACAGGTTCCTGGCAGCAGGGCTGAGAGTGAAGGTGGATGGCAGAGAAGGCGGCAGGGCATGCATACCACAGAGGCTGCCTTGGGTTGGTCCCCTGCAAGGAGTCGAATCATAAAAGTCTATGAAACTTAAACTGAAAAAAAATTAAATCAAGCAATTTATCTTTTTTTTTTAAATAAACATCTTATGGTCAGTTCTATATGAATATCTGTTGTTAACATTTCTGCAAAAGATCCACAAGGCTCTCCAAAATATTTTGAAATCTCATAAAACATATTTCCTCCCCAAAGTCTGCAAATTCAGGAGCCGACTGCTGGCATTGTAAGCTGATATCTCCTCTAAAAAGCTGATTCTACCTTCAAGCTTTAGGCTCATGGAACAGCTACAAGGTCTTCAAGTCTGGTTGCCATAAAGTCCAGACCTGTCACATGGTTTCCTGGTACAAAAGGAGGAAAGTCTCAGTAGCACTTTTCAGGTCACCTGCCACCTCAGATCTGCTCAGTAGTCCCCAGGGGCTCTTTCCCCGGAGGCAGACATGAAAGCAGATTGGAACACACTCCAAAATTCGTGCTGCCTTTTCTGCCTAAGCACCCTGTGACCCAACATCAGAGGAAAGCAGCTGTATAGGCAAGGCCAGCAGCCCACAGAGCTAGGCCCACTGCAGACCCTTAATCAGTGTGCATTGAAGGAATGAGCATCATTCATAATCAGTGGGATGAGTTCCAACAAGCTGTGAATCATGGCCTGGCCCTTTACCTTGCTGAAATTCTGTCAAAGGGACATTCTAATCCAATTAGGGAATCAATATTCAAAAAATATCAGAGCTGTTTTAGCCATGCTATTTTTGTTCAAGGTTATTATCCTGTGCCATTTTAATGCCTGCAAATGACATAAGAACAATAGAAATGAAAGGAAGCACCCTAAAATTAATGAACAGACTGATGTAACACAGAACAGGATACACAAAGAGGATCAGAAAATAATACCATAAAATTAATTTGAAAAGTTACTGGTTTTTTTTCTTTTTAGATCATAAAGTAATGTCAAAGAGGCTAAAAAAAGGAAAAGACCTTTAGAAAGGACAACTAAATGTAATATACTCTTGAAAATTCTGTTTCTGGGACACATTTTTTTAAAAAAATAATGTTTAAATTAAATATAACACTACCAAAACAACTTGAAAAATTAGTGTCCTGATTTGGAAAAAGTCAAATTTAGTTATCTTGGACCCGATGGGCTCCTCCTCCATGTCTCACTGTAGTGAACAGAGAATGGGATCATGCATGCCTAGTCAATCTCCCCAATTACCTTGGTCACCATCACATGCCATTTGGACAGGAGTCCTGCTAAATATCATCTAACGGCCAAATAAGATATGATATTGAGAGTTAGCCAGTTCCATGGCTTCCCTCATCCTACTGTGACATGAGGACAATTGTCTGTTCCGTAAACTCTGAAGATGTAGTGTCAGGGTGTATGAAAGCATTCACACTCTCCTAGAATGTCAGAGCTGAAAGTGACCTTGGAAGGTCATTATTCCAGTGTCTTTATTCTCTAGACAAGAAAAGTATTGATATGTTTCTTCTCTGCACAAAAAGAAAAAAACAAGAGATTTTTACCCATGTTGCAGTAATTATTGGACTACAATATTTATATGAAGTATGCACAGGATAGAGAATGTATCAATAGATTTTTTTCTATCTGTATTATATTATAGTACCATCTACATTTCTTTTCTCTCTCCATTCTTTTTACTTCTCACAAGCACACACAATACACACCTACATGCACACCACAGATACAAAAACATACAGACCACACATATACATACATGCAAACATGCATACCACATGCACATGCACACACACAAACACCAAGCCGTTATTGGAAATATTCTGAAGGTAATGATTATGTTATTCATATACATGGTTCTGAACCTGTCAGGAACTCAATAAAACTTATTGAATAAAATTACAGAAGGCTCAAGTGACTCCCATATTTTCAATACACAGCAGTCTCAGTGATTGTTTTAACTTTCTATGAACCTTGTGTCCTGTCTCTGTCCAGGCTCTAATTTTTGTGGGGCAGCTGTTGTTGTGGAGCCTCACAGAGAGTTGGGGGTGGTAAGGAGTTTTCACATCAGGTTATCCGGTGGCATTTGCAGAACCACACTGCCACCTGCTGTGGCATCTTCAAAGCAACAAAGGAAAAGCTGCCAAATATTGTGGGGTACCTTTGTTCTTCAAAGCACAAGATCAACAGCAATTAATCAACATTTATTAAAATTAATTCTAACACGTTCATTAACTTTAAAGGGAATTACAAGGCACATGGAATTACTGAATGTCTACATGAAATGTTCTCTCTAGGAGACAGAACAACATTAACAGGATAGGAAACACTGAGTCTGGGAGCCTCAGCAAGGTTGCTTTTATAGAATTTTCTTAATATGCCCTTTAGTTATATCTTCAGAGAAATCCTGGTCTGAAACCTTGCAAGTTACCTGCCAAATGTACTTATCTTGTCACCATCTGCAAATACATGTTGCCCCATCTTTCCCGGAAATGACATTCTCAATTTCCAAGACTAACAAATTAAGAGGTCTGAGATGTCATTTAAAAATGTGCCCTCAAAGGACAGAGGATTGACCAGTTATGTACTCATGCCACCATAATCTTTTCTATTGAAAAAATTGGTAAGTAAAATGTGTACACTTTTTGTAAGAGTTAGTCCACATGTATATTCTTGATGTATTTTAAAAACAAGAACCAAACCCCAGATTTTTTCCCCTATATAAGGAATTTTATTTTTGTAGGTGCACAGAAAGAATTTTATTTCTCTTTTTACTGGGAAGTAAAATATTCAAAGATTTGAACATAAAAGAATAAATGGTTGGGGTGGACAGGGCATGAATAGGAGAGCAAGGTGGATTTTTCACTGGTTTGGGCTTTTTGATTTGGCTTCTATATGCCTCAGAAGTTATACAACAGCACCACTCTAGGGCCTTCTGTGGAATAACAGGTCAACCTTTTCCAAGCCAATTTCCCCGTTAGTGTAACCTTCCTTTTGTACAAGGCAATTAATTATGTAAAGGGTTAACAAATGTATTTTAGTGTTAGCCTATTTATTTTATTTTTTAAAGTATAAAGAGCTTAAGAACATTATACCAAGACATTCAACAGTTACTATTTTGTTTGTCAAAAGGTGGTGATTAATTCTTTAGATGGTTTGAGTCATCAGTGTGTCCTTGGACAAGTTTCAGTACCCTGTCTGGATCTCATGTCCCCATCTGGAAAACTAAAAATGGAAAATGGGTGGGTTGGTCTATTAATCTACACCAGTGGTAGTCAACCTGGTCCCTACCACCAACTAGGGGGCACTCCAGCTTTTATGGTGGGCGGTAGTAGAGCAACCAAAGTATAAGTAAAAAGATAGATTTAACTATAGTAAGTTGTTTTATAAAGATTTATTCTGCTAAACTTAGCGAAAACCCAACATAAAGTACTCTGTAAGTAATTATTATTATATGCTTAAACTTGCTGTAACTCTGCTTTATAAATTTTATAAAGTACAGTTACTTCCCTACTTTATAAATCAACATTACTGTGGAAATGGTGAGCGATTAGAAAATTTTACTACTAAGAGATACAAAAGTGGGCAGTAGGAAGATGACGTCAGAGTAATGGCGGGGTAGGAAGCGATATCGATAAATCTCCCCCAAAACTCAACAAGATCTTCAACCAGAAACAGAAAAACCTATACTTGGAGCCTCCAGATGCTTCGCAATACACCCGAAGGTATGGTCGAGTGAAAAATTGGCTAAATATATAACCAAACCCCAAAGGAAATAGGGAGTAAGAAATGCTCTGCCTTCCTCACTACCCTAAACAGGGCGGCTTTCTCTGGTAACTGTGAATATAGAAACTGAGGCGGGCAAAGGGGGTGAATAGATCCAGGCCGCGGCACAAACGGCCAAACCAGGCTGTGGCACGGAGATCCAAGCCGAGGAAAAACTGATCCTGTGGCAACTCGGGCAATACAAGCTAACACTCACGCCAAATCCAAACAAAGAAAGACAAGCGGGGCAGCCATTTTACCCAATCTCCTGGTTGGTGCACAGTTAGTGGGCGAGAGATTTCTTCCTAAGCCCCGGGAGTGGGTGCCCGTGTTACCGCACAGAGAGGCAGAGAAAGAGGCCTTTCTGTGGGCTGAAAGCAGAATCTCTGGGCAGCCCCAGCGCCCTGGGAAAGCCGCGCACAGGAGGGAGCGAGAACTAATTCCAACGGTGGAAATTTTCTGTGCTGGTGGGGGTTTCACTCAGAGGGAAACGCAGCCGGCCTCATATCCTGGTCTGCGCGCGCAGATAGGGAGTGAGAGATTCCTCCGAGTGACTCGGCAGTGCGCGCCCGTGTTATCACACAAAGGGGCAGAGTCAGGGGCCTTTGTGTGGCCAAAGCAAAATCTCAGGCTGCCCCAGAACCATGCAAAAGCCGCGCATGGAGACGGAGCGAGAGCCAATTCCAACACTGCAACTTTTCCATGCGGTTGGGGGTTTCACTCAGAGCGTGAGACTGCTGGCCAGATATCCTGGTCTGCACACGCAGACAGTAAGTGAGAGTTTCCTCCAAGCGCCCCAGAAGTGGGCGCCCGCCTGTGTTACCAGACAGAGTGGCAGAGCCAGAGGTCTTTGAGTGGGTAGAAACCCCGCCTGATTATGCTAGCAGCTCTGACAAACTGAGCCTTACGCAGAGCCCTGTGCTGAGTGGAAATAGAGTGGGGAGTTCCCAGCTCTTTGAGCCTCTTACTATCCAGGCAGAAGCAGCAGCAACCCCATAGCTGGATTATCAGGCTACTAATTGAGGAAGGAAAGACTAGGAGAAAGGCTCCAGGAACACGGAAACTCTCACTGTCGGAGCCTATAAATGCTAATGAGCCTCGACTGCCAATGACACTAAAGCACAATACATGACATTGCCGTAGAGACTTATCAACTGCAAACCTCTACCTGAGCATGCCAAAAGGGCAGAACCTGGGGTACAGAGTCACCGACCAGGAAGAGGGAGAGAAAAGAAAAAGCAAGAAGATAACCTCTCAAAATCAAGAATAATCTGCATATTTATAACCTATCCTATTTTATTATATTTGTTTGTTTGTTTCTCTTATCTTCATTCTTGATACTTTTTTTCCTCCTCCAATTTGGCCGATTAACTCTCTGCCGGTCTTACTCTCTCCTCTCCTTGAACTACACTACCCATAAGTGTTACATCTCCCATTATCTTTTCTCTCCTCTTCCTTTCTCTCTATGAGGGTTGCACTCCAAAACCCTTAACTCTCTCTCTCTCTCTCTCTCCTTTCTTTTTTCTTCTTTTAGTGGTTCCCTCTTTTATTTCTCTCTCTCTCTCTTTCTTTTCTCCCTCTATATTAGTTTCTTCTTTTCTCCTTTACATCTCCTCTCATTCAAACCTCAATAACAAACAAATTATCTTATCTGGGACTCAAACTTATGTTTGTGGCATTTTGGGGGGTTTTACTTCACCTTTTTAACTCACTAGCAGTGCTCCCATCCCTGGCTCTCCATTTTAGCTAGATCTTGTTCCACTAAATACAATAGTAATTTTTTAATTTGTCCCCCCATTTTCCTGTTTTCCTCTTATTCCTCTCAACATAACTCTTAGACAACCAACACCTAAAAGCAAATCATTTTATTCTTGACCCAAATTTTTTCCTTATTTGCTTTTGGGGGGTCCATACCCCCTTCTTTTTTTTCTTTTTTTTTTCTTTTTTTCTTCTTTTTTTTTGCCCCTTTATTACTTTTCCCCAATTCAGGCCCTCCATCACAGGCATTGTTTGTTAAAATTCACAGTTCACCACAAGATTTTATCAAGAAAGAGGGGAGAGGAGAGGAGAGGAAAAAAAGAGGGGGGAATAATTTCCTTTTTAAAAAATTTTTATTTTATTTTATTTTTCTTTATTTCATTATTAATTTTTTTAAAAAAATAACTTTTCGATTTTTTATTTTTTTATTTTTTTAACTTTTTATTCTTTATTAAATCTCATTAATACTATCAACAAAACCACCCTCAGATGCCATTAAGGAAGAGAAAATCAAATATCATGGATACAAAAGAAAGAGAGGTAACACAGCTAGATGAGAAAAAATCTATGGAGAAAAAATTTAATATATTGAAAACCTTGGAGATAAATGACAGAGAATTCAAGATAAAAATCCTAAAAATCCTCCGAGATATACAAGAAAACACAGAAAGGCAATTTAGGGAGCTCAGAAAACAACTCAATGAACACAAAGAATGTATGTCCAAGGAAATTGAAACTATAAAAACAAATCAAACAGAGATGAAAAACTCAACTCACGAGCTGAAAAATGAAGTAACAAGCTTAGCTAATAGAACAGGTCAGATAGAAGAGAGGATTAGTGAAATAGAAGACAAGCAACTTGAGGCACAACAGAGAGAAGAAGAAAAGAGACTCAAAAATTAAAAAAAAATGAGATAGCCCTACAAGAATTATCTGACTCCATCGAAAAGAATAACATAAGAATAATAGGTATATAAGAGGGAGAAGAGAGAGAAAGTGGAATGGAGAACATACTCAAACAAATAATAGATGAGAACTTTCCAAGCCTGTGGAAAGAACTAAAGCCTCAAGTTCAAGAAGCAAACAAAACTCCGAGTTTTCTTAACCCCAACAAACCTACTCCAAGGCATATCATAATGAAATTGACACAAACCAACAGCAAAGAAAAAATTCTCAAGGAAGCCAGGGAAAAGAAGAATACAACATATGAAGGAAGGCCTATTAGATTATCATTAGATTTCTCAGCAGAAACTCTACAAGCTAGAAGAGAGTGGACCCCAATATTTAAAGTCCTGAAAGAGAGGAACTTTCGGCCATGAATACTATACCCATCAAAGCTATCCTTCAAATATGAAGGAGAAATAAAAACATTCACAGATACAGAAAAGATGAGGAAATTTATCATCAGAAAACCCCCACTCCAGGAATTACTAAAGGGGGTTCTCCAATCAGATACAAAGAACAAGAAAAAACAGAGCCACAAGTAAAAGTTCCAAGAAGAACACAATAAAACCAAATTTAAACTGTGACAACAACAAAAAGAAAGGGGAGGAGAAGATGGAGATTAACAGTAACAAAGGACGAAGGACTGCAAAAGTACTCACAAAATAGTTCGCTACAATGAACAGGGTAGGGACCCTTTTCATTACTCAAAGGTAACCACCATTGAAAAAACCACCACAGAAGCACATGAGATAAAAGAGATAGCAACAGAGGAAAGATGTATGGAATACAACCAAATAAAAACAAAAGATAGAAAAATGAAAGAGAAGGATCAAACAAAACACAAAACTAACAGAAAGCAAGATATAAAATGGCAATAGGGAACTCACAAGTGTCAATAATTACACTAAATGTAAACGGATTAAACTCATCAATAAAAAGGCACAGAGTACCAGAATAGATTAAAAAAGAAAATCCAACTGTATGCTGCCTACAGGAAACTCATCTAAGTAACAAGGATAAAAACAAATTCAAAGTTAAAGGCTGGAAAACAATACTCCAAGCAAATAACATCCAAAAAAAAAGCAGGTGTAGCAATACTCATATCGGATAATGCTGACTACAAGACAGGAAAAGTACTCAGAGACAAAAATGGCCATTTCATAATGCCTAAGGGGACACTGAATCAAGAAGACATAACAATTCTTAATATATATGCACCAAACCAAGGAGCACCAAAATATATAAGACAGCTACTTATTGATCTTAAACAAAAACTGACAAAAATACAATCATACTTGGAGAACTCAACACACCACTGACTGCCCTAGATCGGTCATCCAAACAGAGAATCAACAAAGACATAGTGGCCTTAAACAAAACACTAGAGCACCTGGATATGATAGACATCTACAGGACATTTCATCCCAAAGTGACTGAGTATACATTTTTCTCCAGTGTACATGGATCATTCTCAAGAATTGACCATATGTTGGGCCACAAAAACAACATCAGCAAATTCAGAAAAATTGAAGTTGTACCAAGCATATTTTCTGATCATAAAGCCTTAAAACTACAATTCAACTGCAAAAAGGAGAAAAAAAATCCCAATAAAATTTGGAAACTAAACAACATACTTTTAATAAATGAATGGGTCAAAGAAGAAATAAGTGCAGAGATCAAAAGATATATACAGACTAATGAAAATGACAATACAACATATCAGAATCTATGGGATGCAGCAAAAGCAGTGATAAGAGGGAAGTTCATATCACTTCAGGCATATATGAACAAACAAGAGAGAGCCCAAGTAAACCACTTAACTTCCCACCTTAAGGAACTAGAAAAAGAAGAACAAAGAAAACCCAAAACCAGCCGAAGAAAGGAGATAATAAAAATCAGAGAAGAAATAAATGAATTAGCAAACAGAAAAACTATAGAAAAATTAATAGAACAAGGAGCTGGTTCTTTGAAAAGATCAACAAAATTGACAAACCCTTGGCAAGACTTACTAAGGAAAAAAGAGAAAGAACTCATATAAACAAAATTCAAAATGAAAGAGGAGAAATCACCACGGACACCATAGATATACAAAGAAATATTGTAGAATACTATGAAAAACTTTATGCCACTAAATTCAACAACCTAGAAGAAATGGATAAATTCCTAGAAAAATACAACCATCCTAGACTGAGTCAAGAAGAAGCAGAAAGCCTACACAGACCTATCAGTAGAGAAGAAATAGAAAAAACCATTAAAAACCTCCCCAAAAATAAAAGTCCAGGCCCTGACGGCTATACCAGTGAATTTTATCAAACATTCAAAGAAGACTTGGTTCCTATTCTACTCAACATCTTCAAAAAAATTGAAAAAGAAGCAATACTTCCGAACACATTTTATGAGGCCAACATAACGCTCATACCAAAATGAGGCAAGGATGGCACAAAAAAAGAAAACTACAGACCAATATCTCTAATGAATACAGATGCTAAAATACTAAACAAAATACTAACAAATCGAATACAACAACATATTAAAAAAATAATACATCGTGCCACATCTTCTTTATCCAGTCATCTATTGATGGGCTTTTTGGTTGTTTCCATGTCCTGGCCACTGTGAACAATGCTGCAATAAACATGGGGCTGCATGTGTCTTTACGTATCAATGTTTCTGAGTTTTGGGGATATATACCCAGTAGAGGGATTGCTGGGTCATAAGAAATGATGACATCGGAACATTTACAGCAAAATGGTGGGATTTTGATAACATGATACGAAGTGAAATAAGTAAATCAGAAAAAAACAGGAACTGTATTATTCCATATGTAGGTGGGACATAATAGTGAAACTAAGAGACATTGATAAGAGTGTGGTGGTTATGGGGGGGAGGGGGGAATGGGAGAGGGATAGGGGGTGGGGAGGGGCACAAAGAAAACAAGATAGAAGGTGATAGAGGACAATCTGACTTTGGGTGGTGGGTATGCAACATAATTGAACGACAAGATAACCTGGACTTGTTATCTTTGAATATATGTATCCTGATTTATTGATGTCACCCCATTAAAAAAATAAAATTAAAAAAAATTAAAAAAAAAATAATAATAATACATCATGATCAAGTGGGATTCATCCCAGAATCTCAAGGATAGTTCAACATATGTAAAACGGTTAACGTAATACACCACCATATCAACAAAACAAAGAACAAAAACCACATGATCTTATCAATAGACGCAGAAAAGGCTTTTGATAAAATACAACACAATTTTATGTTTAAGACTCTCAACAAAATGGGTATAGAAGGAAAATATCTCAACATGATAAAGGCCATATATGATAAACCATCAGCTAACATCATATTAAATGGCACTAAACTGAAGGCTTTCCCCCTTAAATCAGGAACAAGACACAGTTGTCCACTCTCTCCACTCTTATTTAATGTGATACTAGAGGTTCTAGCCAGAGTAATCAGACAAGACAAAGAAATAAAAGGCATCTATATCGGAAAAGAAGAAGTAAAGGTACCACTTTTTGCAGATGATATGATCCTATACATCGAAAACCCCAAAGAATTCACAAAAAGATTACTAGAAACAATAAGCCAATACAGTAAGGTCGCAGGATACAAAATTAACATACAGAAGTCAATAGCCTTTCTATATGCCAACAATGAAACAATTGAGAATGAACTCAAAAGTATAATCCCCTTCATGATTGCAACAAAAAAAATAAAATACTTAGGAATAAACATAACAAAGAATGTAAAGGACTTATATAATGAAAACTATAAATCATTGTTAAGGGAAATCGAAAAAGATACAATGAGATGGAAGAATATACCTTGTTCTTGGCTAGGAAGAATAAATATAATCAAGATGGCTATATTACCAAAAGCAATATATAAATTTAATGCAATTCCCATCAAACTTCCAATGATATTTTTTTAATAAATAGAGCAAAAAATCATCAGATTTATATGGAACTATAAAAAACCCCAAATAGCCAAAGCAATCCTAAAGAAGAAGAATGAAGCTGGGGGCATTACAATACCTGACTTCAAACTATATTATAGGGCCACAACAATCAAAACAGCATGGTATTGGCAGAAAAATAGACACTCAGACCAATGGAACAGAATAGAAAGTCCAGAAATAAAACCACATATATATAGTCAAATAATTTTTGATAAAGGGGCCAACAACACACAATGGAGAAAAGAAAGCCTCTTCAATAAATGGTGCTGGGAAAACTGGAAAGCCACATGCAAAAGAATGAAACTGGACTACAGTTTGTCCCTGTGTACAAAAATTAACTCAAAATGGATCAAAGATCTAAACATAAGACCTGAAACAATTAAGTACATAGAAGAAGACATAGGTACTCAACTCATGAACCTGGGTTTTAAAGAGCATTTTATGAATTTGACTCCAATGGCAAGAGAAGTGAAGGCAAAAATTAATGAATGGGACTACATTAGACTAAGAAGTTTTTGCTCAGCAAGAGAAACTGATAGCAAAATAAACAGACAGCCAACTAAATAGGAAATGATATTTTCAAACAACAGCTCAGATAAGGGCCTAATATCCAAAATATACAAAGAACTCATAAAACTCAACAACAAACAAACAAACAATCCAATAAAAAAAATGGGAAGAGGATATGAACAGACACTTCTCCCAGGAAGAAATACAAATGGCCCACAGATATATGAAAAGATGCTCATCTTTAGTTATTAGAGAAATGCAAATCAAAACGGCAATGAGATACCACCTCACACCTGTTCGATTAGCTATTATTAGCAAGACAGGTAAAAGCAAATGTTGGAGAGGCTGTGGAGAAAAAGGAACCCTCATACACTGTTGGTGGGAATGTAAAGTAGTACAACCATTATGGAAGAAAGTATGGTGGTTCCTCAAAAAACTGAAAACAGAAGTACCTTATGACCCAGCAATCCCTCTACTGGGTATATACCCCCAAAACTCAGAAACATTGATACGTAAAGACACATGCAGCCCCATGTTTATTGCAGCATTGTTCACAGTGGCCAGGACATGGAAACAACCAAAAATCCCGTCAATAGATGACTGGATAAAGAAGATTTGGCACATATACACTATGGAATACTACTCAGCCATAAGAAATGATGACATCGGAACATTTATAGCAAAATGGTGGGATCTTGATAACATGATACGAAGCGAAATAAGTAAATCAGAAAAAACCAGGAACTGCATTATTCCATACGTAGGTGGGACATAAAAGCGAAACTAAGAGACATTGATAAGAGTGTGTTGGTTACGGGGGGGAGAGGGGAATGGGAGAGGGAAAGGGGGAGGGGGAGGGGCACAAAGAAAACAAGATAGAAGGTAACAATCTGACTTTGGGTGATGAGTATGGAACATAATTGAACGACAAGATAACCTGGACTTGTTATCTTTGAATATATGTATCCTGATTTATTGATGTCACCCCATTAAAAAAATAAAATTAAAAAAAAAAGTGGGCGGTAGGTATAAAAAGGTTGACTAGAGGATTCTACGAAGATGGTAGCGAAGTAGGCAGATGCACAGACTTCCAACTCACACCACCAAACTGGATTACAAACTAATTTATGAACAATCGGTGTAAAAAAACCAAATCTGGACTATAAGAACAGCTCTCAAAAACCAAGGAGCAAAGAAGAAGCCACAACTAACCTGGTAGAAAACACGTGACTCTCCCCTGCTTACAGGAACGGGGGGGGGGGGGTGAAGCTGAGAGTCCAGAAAGGATCTCATTTCAAGGAAAAGAGCAGTAAATACTGCTCACAGCCACTTACCTGGTGACCAGAGAATGAGGTGCATTGAAAGGGCTGTTTTGTCTTCCAAAAAGAAAAGGGAGAGAGAGAGACAGACAGTGAGGGGCAGAGGAATGCAGGGGATGAACTGAGAAGCTAACTTATCCAGTGCTGGAGGTGGCCATAGTTGGGGGAGGGGCTGATCCTTCCACAAAGGTCAAAGTGCTTTCAGGTCACAGGTCTCCAGACATCTCTCCAGCTCCAATCAGTACAACAAGACACAGCTGAAAAAAAGAAGTGGAAATGAGGGCAGTAACTCAGGTCTACATGGAGATCTGAGATACAACTCCCCCTTGAAGCTGAGAAAGCAAGCCATGCCAAAGAGATTAACTGGCAGAAGAGGACTTCAGAGTCTCAGGTTACAGCCACTGCATTCCTGAATACAGTTCCAAATAAGCCCCCTGCTGAGATCAGCAAACAAGACAATTACCTGTTAAGAAAACAAACAAATCAAGACATCGAAGCAGCCAAAATCCGAAAGTGGATTACAAATAATAGCTGATGCCAAGCCAACAAGACCTAGAAATAACACAATTGAAAACTGGAGGCAGACAACACCAAGCCCAGACTCAACCAGCTCTACAAACAAAACACACAAACACATAGATATAATGAGAAGACAGAGAAGTACAATCCAAATGAAACCACAAGAGAAACATCCAGAAAATGAACTGAGTGATATAGAAATAACCAAACTTCCAGATGCGGAGTTCAAAATGATGATTGTAAAAATGATTAGGGATCTTAGAACAACAATGGATGGTCATTACAAACACTTAAATAAAGAAAAAGCAAGTATAAAAAAGAATATTAAAATATTAAAAAAGAATCAGTTGGAGATGACAAATACAATATCAGAAATGAAGAACACAATGGAAGGAATTAAAAACAGGATGGATAGAGCTAAGGATTGAATCAACGACTTGGAGAACAACTGGAATGAAGGCATGGAAGCAGAGAAGAAAAAGAAAAGAGACTCAAAAAGTCTGAGGAAACTCTTAGAGAGCTCTGTGACAACATAAAGAGATACAACATCCGCATCATAGGGGTTCCTGAAGAAGAAGAGAAGGAACAAAAGATAGAGACTTTGTTCAATAAAATCATAGCTGAAAAGTTCCCTAAATTAATACAGGAGAAACACACAAGTTCAAGAAGCTCAGAAAACTCCATTAAAGAAAACCCAAAAGAAACCTACATCAATACACATCATAATTAAGATACCAAAGCTAAGTGATAAAGAGAAAATATTAAAAGCTGCTAGAAGAAAAAAAGGCTACCACATACAAGGAGCGCCCATAAAGATGACATCAAACTTCTCAACAGAAACACTAGAGGCCAGAAGGGAATGGCAAGAAATATTCAAAGTAATGGAAAAAACTAACCTAAACCAAGACTACTTTATTCAGCAAGGCTATCATTTAAAATTGAAGGAGAAATAAAAAGCTTCCCAGACAAAAAAAAAAAAAAAAAAACTCAAAGAATTCATTAAAACCAATCAAATAATGCAGGAAATATTAACGGGCATGGTGTAAACTGATCAAAGTGGGAAAAGAATATATCAAAAGAGGAATACAACTTTAAAAATAAAATGACAATAAACAACTACATATCAATAATAACCTTAAATGTAAATAGATTAAATGATCCAATCAAAAGACAAAGGGTAGCTGCATGGATAAGAAAACAGGACCTGTACATATGTTGTCTACAAGAGACACACCAAAAACAATAGATGCACATAGACTGAAGGTAAAAGGATAGAAAAAAACCGTTTCATGCAAATGAAAATGAAAAAAAAGATGAGGTGCAATACTTATATCAGACAAAATGAACTTTAAAACAAAAAAATATAGTAAGAGATAAAGAAAGTCACTACAATATGATAAAGAGAGCAATCCAACAGGAAGATATAACTATTATAAATATCTATGCACCTAATATAGGAGCACCTAAACATATAAAGCAGACTTTGATGGATATAAAGGGCAAGATCAACAGCAATACTATAACAGTAGGGAATTTTAATACCCCACTAACATCACAGCAGACTTAATGGACACACTACATCAACTCCATTTTTTTTTTTGTATTTTTCTGAAGCTGGAAACGAGAAGAGACAGACAGACTCCCACATGTGCCCGACCGGTATCCACCCAGCACGCCCACCAGGGGCGATGCTCTGCCCACCAGGGGCCAATGCTCTGCCCCTCCGGGGTGTCACTCTGGCATGACCAGAGCCACTCTAGTACCTGGGGCAGAGGTCAAGGAGGCATCCCCAGCGCCCAAGCCATCTTTGCTCCAATGGAGCCTTGGCTGTGGGAGGAGAAGAGAGAGACAGAGAGGAAGAATGGGGGGTGGAGAAGCAAATGGGTGCTTCTCCTATGTGCCCTGGCTGGGAACTGAACCCGGGTCCTCCGCATGCCAGGCCGATGCTCTACCGCTGAGCCAACCAGCCAGGGCCATCAACTCCATTTAATAGCTATCTCCAGAACCTTTCACCCTAAATCAGCAGAATAAACACTGTTTTCAAGTGCTCATGGTACATTCTCTAGGATACACCACATGTTAGGGCACAAAAGTGCTCTCAACAAATTTAAGAAGATTGAAATCATATCGAGCACTTTCTCTGATCACCATGGCATGAAACTAGAAATCAACCACAACAGAAAAGCTCAAAAATTCTTAAACACATGGAAACTAAATAGCAGGTTGTTAAATGACAAATGAATTAAGAATGAGATCAAAGAAGAAATAAAAAAATTTCTAGAAAAAAATGATAATGAGCATACAACTCAAAATTTATGGGACACAGTGAAAGCAGTCCTGAGAGGGAAGTTCATAGCACTACAGGCACACTTTAAAAGCTAGAAAAAGCTCAAATAAAAAACTTAACCCTGCATATAAAAGGACTAGAAAAAGAACAGCAACATAAGCCCAAATGTAGTAGAACAAAGAAAATAATAAAGGTCAGGGCAGAAATAAATGACATAGAGCTAAAAAAGCAATACAGAGGATCAATGAAACTAGGAGCTGGTTCCTTGAAAAGGTAAACAAAATTGATGAACCTTTAACAAAACTAACAAGAAAAAGAAGAGAGGACTCAAATAAATAAAATTGAAAACGAGAGTGGAGAAATAACAACTGACACAACAGAAAAAGAAAATATTGTGAGAAAATACTGTGAAAAACTGTATGCCAAAAAACTAGACAACCTAGATAAAATGGATAAATTCCCTGAAACATACAATCTTCCAAAAATCAATCTGGAAAAATCAGAAAAACTAAACAGACTGATTACACCAAATGAGATCAAAACAGTTATCAAAAAACTCCCAAGAAAGAAAAGTCCTGGGCCAGATGGCTTCACAATGGAATTCTACCAATATTCAAAGAAGAACTAACTCCTTTCCTTTTCAAGCTATTTCAAAAAATCCAAGAGGAAGAAAGACTTCCAAGCTCCTTTTATGAGGCGAGCATAATTCTGATTCCAAAACCAGGCAAAGACAACACAAACAAAGAAAATTATAGGCCAATATCCCTGATGAATATAGATGCTAAAATCCTAAGTAAAATATTAGCAAACCGGATCCAAAAGTATATGGAAAAAATCATATACCATGATCAAGTGGGATTTATTCTTGGGAGGCAAGGCTGGTACAATATTTGCATATCAATCAATGTGATTTATCACATAAACAAAAGGAAGGAGAAAAACCACATGATAATTTCAATAGATGCAGAAAAAGCATTTGATAAAATCCAGCACACATTCATGATCAAAACTCTCAAAAAAGTGGGAATATAGGGCACATTTCTCAACATGATAAAAGCTATCTATGACAAACCACAACCAACATCATACTCAATGGGCAAAAATTAAAAGGAATCTCCTTAAGATCAGAAACAAGGCAAGGGTGCCCCCTTTCACCACTCTTATTCAACATAATCCTGGAAGTACTAGCCAAATCAAACAGACAAGAAGAAGAAATAAAAGTCATTCAAGTTGGAAAAGAAAAAATAAAACTATCATTATTTGTAGATGATATGATATTGTATATAGAAAACCCTAAAGTCTCAGTCAAAAAAAAAATGCTGGACCTGATAAATGGATTCAGCAAAGTGGCAGAATATAAAATCAATACTCAGAAATCAGAGGCATTTTATACACAAGCAATAAACAGTCAGAAAGAGAAATTAAGTAAACATCCCCTTCACTATTACAACCAAAACAATAAAGTACCTAGAAGTACATTTAACCAAGGACACTAAAGACTTTACTCAGAAAATTATAAAACACTGATAAAAGTAATCAAGGAAGATACAAACAAGTGGAAGCATATACCGTTCTCATGGTTAGGAAGAATAAACATCATTAAATGTCTATTTTATCCAAAGCAATCTATAAATTCAATGCCATACCAATTAAAATACCAATGACATACTTTAAAGATATAGATCACATATTCCAAAAATATATATGATACCAAAAGAGAACACAAATAGCTTCAGAAATCTTAAAAAAGAAGAATAAAGGGGGAGGTATCACACTTCCTGATATCAAGTTATACTACAAGGCCATTGTACTCAAAACACCCTGGTACTGGCATAAGAACAGATATATAGATCAATAGAACAGAACAGAACCCAGAAATAAACCCACAGCTCTATGGACAACTGATATTTGACAAAGGAGGTAAGGAAATACAATGGAGTAAAGACAACCTCTTTAAAATATGGTGTTGGGAAAATTGGACAGCTACCTTAAAAAAATGTAACTAGACCACCAACCTACACCATTCAAAAAAGTAAACTCAAAATGAATAAAAGATTTAAATGTAAGCCGTGAAACTATAAAGAAACTATAAAGAAAGCCGTGAAACTATTTTAGAAGAAAACATAGGCAGTAAGCTCTCCAACATCTCTCACAGCGATATATTTGCTGATGTATCTCTACGAGCAAGTGAAATATAAAACAGGATAAACAAATGGGAGTATATCAAACTAAAAAGCTTTTGCACAGCCAAAGACAATAAGAAGAGAATAAAAAAACAAACTACACAATGGAAGAACATATTTGACAGTACATCTGATAAGGGGTTAATAACAAAAATTTATAAAGAACTTGTAAATCTCAACACTAGAAAGACAAACTATCCAATCAAAAATGGGCAAAAGAAATGAATAGACACTTCTCCAAAGAGGACATACAGACGGCTAATAGGCATATGAAAAAATGTACAACATCTCTAATCATTAGAGAAATGCTCATTAAAAACCACAGTGAGATATCACCTCACACAGGTCAGAATGGTGCTCATCAATATACAACACAGAATAAGTGCTGGTTAGGATGTGAAGAAAAGGGAACCCTCTTGCACTGCTGGTGGGAATGCAGACTGGTGCAGCCTCTGCGAAAAACAGTACGGAGATTTCTCAAACAATTGAAAATTGAACTGCCTTTTGACCCAGCTATCCCACTTTTAGGAATATACCTCAAGAACTCCATAGAATTGTTCCAGAAGGAGAAAAGCACCCCCATGTTTACGGCCACATTGTTCACAATAGCAAAGATCTGGAAAAAACCCAAGTGTCCATCAGTGTACAAATGGATTAAAAAGCTTTGGAGAAGTGACGTCAGAGAAATGGCGCTGTAAGAAGTGACACTGATAAATCTCCCCCAAAATTCAACAAGATCTTCAACCAGAGACAGAAAAATCTATTCTTGGAGCCTCCGGAAGTTCCACACTAAACGTGAAGGCAGAGGCAGCAGCAACCCCATAGCTGGATCATCAGGCTACGAATTCAGGAAGGAAAGACTAGGAGAGAGGCTCCAGAAACACGGACTCTCTCATTGGTGGAGCCTACAAATGCTAATGAGCCTTGACTGCCAATGAGACTGAAGCCCAATATATGACATCACCATAGAGACTTATTAACTGCAAACCTCTAACTAAGCATGCCACAGGGGCAGAACCCAGGGTACAGAGTCACCAACCAGGAAGAGGGAGAGAAAAGAAAAAGCAAGAAGATAACCTCGCAAAATCAAGAATAATCCACAGACTTTAAAACCTATCCCATTTTATTATATTTATTCATTTTTTTCTTTTATCTTCTTGTCTTGATTATTTTCTTCCTCTTCCAATTTGGTCATTTAATTCTCTGCCAGTCTTACTCTCTTCTCTCCTTGAACTACACTACCCATAAGTGTTACATCTCCCATTATCTTTTCTTTCTACTTCCTTTCTCTATATGAGGGTTGCACTCCAAAACTTTTATCTCTCTCTCTCTCTCTCTCTCTCTCTCTCTCCTTTTATTCCTTTTTCTTCTTTTTGTGTTTTCCTCTTTCTTTTTTTTCTCCCTCTATATTAGTTTCTTCATTTCTCCTTTACTTTTCCTCTCATTTAATCCTCAATCATGAACAAATTATTTTATGTGGGACTCAAATTTTTCTTTGTGGCACTTTGGGATTTTTTTAATTCACTTTTTTAACTCACTAGCAGTGCTCCCAACCCTAGTTCTCCATTTTATTTAGTTCATGCTCCACTAAATACAATAATTTTTAATTTTTTTTACTTTTTTCTGTTTCCCTCTTATTCCTCTCATAATATCTCTTAGTCAACCATCACCTAAAAGCAAATCATTTTATTTTTTACCCAAATTTTTTCCTTTTTTGCATTTTGTGGGTCCATACACCTTTTTTGCCCCTTTATCACTTCTCCCCAACTCAGGCTCTCCATTATAGGTAGTTTTTGTTCTATATAGCACAATATAATTTACAATTCACCACAAGATTTTCTCAAGAAGGAGGGGAGAGGAGAGGAGAGAATAAAAAGGGGAGGGGGAATAATAATATGTTTTTATTTTTTTAACTTCTTATTCTTTATTTATTCTCATTAATACTATCAACAAAACCACCCTCAGATGCCATTAAGGAAAAGGAAATCGAATACCACAAATTCAAAAGACAGAGAGGTAGCATAGATAGATGAGAAAAAAATCTATGGAGAAAAAAATTAATATATTGGAAAACTTGGAGCTAAATGACAGAGAATTTAAAATAAAAATCCTAAAAATACACAGACATATACAAGAAAGCACAGAAAGACAATTTAAGGAGCTCAGAAAACAACTCAATGAACACAAAAAATATATTACCAAGGAAATTGAAACTATAAAAACAAATCAAACAGAGATGAAAAACTCAATTCACGAGCTGAAAAATGAGGTAAAAAACTTAGCTAATAGAACAGGCCAGATGGAAGGTAGGATTAGTGATATAGAAGACAAGAAACTTCAGGCACAACAGAGAGAAGAAGATAGAGACTCAAAAATTAAAAAAAATAAGAAAGCCCTATAGGAATTGTTTGACACCATCAAAAAATAAAAATAATAGGTATATCAGAGGGACAAGAGAAAGAAAATGGAATAAAGAACATATTCAAACAAATAATAGATGAGAACTTCTCAAGACTGTGGAAAGAACTTAAGCCTCAAATTCAAGAAGCAAATAGAACTCTGAGTTTTCTTAACCCTAACAAAACTACTCTAAGGCACATCGTAATGAAATTGGCACAAACCAACAACAAAGAAAAAATTCTCAAGGCAGCCAGGGAAAAGAAGAATACAACATATAAAGGAAGGCCTATTAGATTATCATCAGATTTCTCAACAGAAACTCTACAAGCTAGAAGAGAGTGGACCCCAATATTTAAAGTTTTTAAAGAGAGAAACTTTCAGCCATGAATACTATACTCATCAAAGCTATCCTTCAAATATGAAGGAGAAATAAAAACATTCACAGACACCAAAAAGATAAGAGAATTTATCATAAGAAAACCCCCACTCCAGGAATTACTAAAGGGGTTTTCCAACCAGATTAAAAAAAAACAAACCACAAGTAAAAGCTTCACCAAGAACACAATAAAACCAAATTTAAACTGTGAGAACAAAAAAAAAAAAAAAAAAAAGGAAGAGAGGACAGAGATTAACAGTAGCAAAAGATGATGGAGTGCAAAAGTACTCACAAGATAGTGCACTACAATGAACAGGGTAGGAACCCTTTTCATTACTTAATGGTAACCACAACCACCATTAAAAAAACCACCACAGAAGCACTTGATGTAAAAAACATAGCAACAGAGGAAAGATGTATAGAATACAAAGAAGCAAAAACAAAAGATAAAAAAAACAAAAGAAAAGAATCAAACAAGACACAAAACTAACAGAAAACAATGTATAAAATGGAAATAGAAAACTCACAAGTGTCAATAATTACACTAAATGTAAATGGAATAAAACTCACGAATAAAAAAGCACAGAGTAACAGAATGGATTAAAAAAATCCAACTGTATGCTACTTACAAGAAACTCATCTAAGCAACAAGGATAAAAACAAATTCAAAGTGAAAGGCTGGAAAACAGTACTCCAAGCAAATAACATCCAAAAAAAAAAAAAAAAAAAGCAGGTGTAGCTGTAGCAATACTCATATCTGATAATGCTGACTACCTGACAGTAAAAGTACTCAAAGATGAAAATGGTCATTTCATAATGACTAAGGGGATGCTGAGTCAAGAAGACATAACAATTCTTAATATATATGCACCAAACAAAGGAACACCAAAATATATGTCAGCTACTTATTGACCTTAAAACAAAAACTGACAAAAATACAATCATACTTGGAGACCTCAATACACTGTTGAAGGCTCTAGATCGGTCATCCAAACAGAGAATCAATAAAGATATATTGGCCTTAAACAAAACATTAGAGCACCTGGATATGATAGACATCTACAGGACATTTCATTCCAAAGTGACTGAGTATACATTTTTCTCCAGTGTACATGGATCATTCTCAAGAATTGACCATATGTTGGGCCACAAAAACAACATCAGCAAATTCAGAAAAATCGAAGTTGTACCAACCATATTTTCTGATCATAAAGCTTTGAAACTACAATTCAACTGCAAAAAAGAGAAAAAAATCCCACAAAAATGTGGAAACTAAACAACATACTTATAAAAAATGAATGGGTCAAAGAAGAAATAAGCGCAAAGATCTAAAGATATATACAGACAAATGAAAATGACAATACAACATATCAGAATCTATGGGATGAAGCAAAAGCAGTGATAAGAGGGAAGTTCATATCACTTCAGGCATATATGAACAAACAAAAGAGAGCCCAAGTGAACCACTTAACTTTACACCTTAAGTAACTGGAAAAAGGAGAACAAAGACAACCCAAAACCAGCTGAAGAAAGGAGATAATAAAAATTAGAGCAAAAATAAATGAAATAGAGAACAGAAAAACTATAGAAAAAATTAATAGAACAAGGAGCTGGTTCTTTGAAAAGATCAACAAAATTGACAAACCTTTGGCAAGACTTACCAAGGAAAAAAGAGAAATAGCTCATATAAACAAAATCCAAAATGAAAAAGGAGAAATCACCACAGACATCATAAATATACAATGAATTATTATAGAATACTATGAAAAACTTTATGTCACTAAATTCAACAATCTAGAAGAAATGGATAAATTCCTAAAACAATACAACCTTCCTAGACTGAGTCAAGAAGAAGCAGAAAGCCTAAACAGACCAATTAGTAGGGTAGAAATAGAAAAAACTATTAACAACCTCCCCAAAAATAAAATTCCAGGCCCAGACAGTTATACTAGCAAATTCTATCAAACATTCAAAGAAGACTTGGTTTCTATTTTACTCAAAGTCTTCCAAAAAAAATTGAAGAAGAAGCAATACTTCCAAACACATTTTATGAGAGCAACATAACCCTCATACCGAAACTGGCCAAGGATGGCACAAAAAAGTAAAACTACAGACCAATATCTCTAATGAATACAGATGCTAAAATACTAAACAAAATACTAGCAAATCGAATACAACAACATATTAAAAAAATAATACATCATGATCAAGTGAGATTCATCCCAGAATCTCAAGGATGGTTCAACATACATAAAACGGTTAACATAATACACCATATCAACAAAACAAAGAACAAAAACCACATGATCTTATCAATAGATGCAGAAAAGTCATTCGATAAAATACAACACAATTTTATGTTTAAGACTCTCAACAAAATGGGTATAGAAAGAAAATATTTCAACATGATAAAGGCCATATATGATAAACCATCAGCTAACATCATATTACATGGCACAAAATTGAAGGCTTTCCCCCTTAAACCAGAAACAAGACAAGGTTGTGCACTTTCTCCACTCTTATTTAATGTGGTACTAGAGGTTCTAGCCAGAGCAATCAGACAAGACAAAGAAATAAAAGGCATCCATATCAGAAAAGAAGAAGTAAAGGTATCACTTTTTGCAGATGATATGATCCTATACATCGAAAACCCCAAAGAATCTACAAAAAGACTACTAGAAACAATAAGCCAATACAGTAAGGTCGCAGGATACAAAATTAACATACAAAAGTCCATAGCCTTTCTATATGCCATCAATGAAACATTTGAGAACAAACTCAAAAAAAATAATCTTATTCACAATTGCAAAAAAATAAAAATATAATACCTAGGAATAAACATAACAAAGAATGTAAAAGACTTATATAATCAAAACTACAAAGCATTGTTAAGGGAAATCGAAAAAGATACAACAAGATGGAAGAATATTCTTTGCTCTTGGATAAGAAGAATAAATATAATCAAGATGGCCATATTACCCAAAGCAATATACAAATTTAATGTAATTCCCATCAAAATTCCAATGACATTTTTTAAAGAAATGGAACAAAAAATCATCAGATTTATATGGAGGTATAAAAAACCCCAAATAGCCAAAGCAATCCTAAAGAAAAAGAACAAAACTGGGGGCATTACAATACCTGACTTCAAACTATATTATAGAGCCACGACAGTCAAAACAGCATGGTATTCACAGAAAAATAGACATTCAGACCAATGGAACATAATAGAAAGTCCAGAAATAAAACTACATATTGTATATAAATTTTGATAAAGGGGCCAACAACACACAATGGAAAAAAGAAAGGCTCTTCAATAAATGGTGCTAGGAAAACTGAAAAGCCACATGCAAAAGAACGAAACTCGACTACAGTTTGTTCCCTTGTACTAAAATTAATTCAAAATGGATCAAAGACCTAAATATAAGACCTGAAACAATAAAGTACATAAAAGAAGACATAGGTTCTAAACTCATGGACCTTGGTTTAATTTATTTACTTTTTTAGATTTTATTTATTCATTTTTATTAGAGAGAGAGGGGAGAGAGAGGGGGGAGAGATAGAGAGAGAACAGGGGGAGGAGCAGGAAACATCAACTCCCATATGTGCCTTGACCAGGCAAACCCAGGGTTTTGAACCGGAGACCTCAGAATTCCAGGTCGACGCTCTATCTACTGCACCACCACAGGTCAGGCCTGGACCTTGGTTTTAAAGAGCATTTTATGAATTTGACTCCAAAGGCAAGAAAAGTGAAGGCAAAGATAAATGAATGGGACTACATCAGACTAAGAAGTTTTTGCTCAGCAAGAGAAACTGATAACAAAATAAACAGACAGCCAACTAAATGGGAAATGATATTTTCAAACAACAGCTCAGATAAGGGCCTAATATCCAAAATATACAAAAAACTCATAAAGCTCACAACAAACAAACAAGCCAATAAAAAAAATGGGAAGAGGACATGAACAGACACTTCTCTCAGGAAGAAACACAAATGGCCCACAGATATATGAAAAGATGCTCATCTTCATTAGTTATTAGAGAAATCCATATCAAAACTGCAATGAGATACCACCTCACACCTGTTAGATTAGCTCTTATTAACAAGACAGGTAATAGCAAATGTTGGGGAGGCTGTGGAGAAAAAGGAACCCTCATTCACTGTTGGTGGGAATGTAAAGTAGTACAACAATTGTGGAAGAAAGTATGGTGGTTCCTCAAAAAACTGAAAACAGAAGTACCTTATGACCCAGCAATCCCTCTACTGGGTATATACCCCAAAAACTCAGAAACATTGATACGTAAAGGCACATGCAGCCCCATGTTCATTGCAGCATTGTTCACAGTGGCCAAGACATGGAAACAACCAAAAATCCTTTCAACAGAAGACTGGATAAAGAAGATGTGGCATGTATACACTATGGAATACTACTCAGCCATAAGAAATGATGACATCAGATCATTTACAACAAAATGGTGGGATCTTGATAACATTATACGAAGTGAAATAAGTAAATCAGAAAAAAAACAAGAACTGCATTATTTCATACGTAGGTGGGACATGAAAACCAGACTAAGAGACATTGATAAGAGTGTGGTGGTTACAGGGGAAGGGGTGAGGGAGAGGAAAAGGGGGAGGGGCACAAAGAAAACTAGATAGAAGTTGACAGAGGACAATCTGATTTTGGGTGATAGGTATGCAACATAATTGATTGACAAGATAACCTAGACATGTTTTCTTTGAACATATGTACTCTGATTTTTTGATATCACTCTAGTAAAATTAATAAAAAAATAAAAATTAAAAAAAGGACAAGAAAAAATAAAAAAATACAAAAAAAGCAGCTTTGGTACATATATACTATAGAATACTACTCAGTCATAAGAAATTATGACATTGGATCATTTACAATAACATGGATGGACTTTGATAACATTATATGGAGTGAAATAAGTAAATCAGAAAAAACTAAGAACTATATGGACCCATACATTGATGGGACATAAAAATGAGACTCAGAGACATGGATAAGAATGTGATGGTAATGGGGGTGGAGTGGGTTAGTGGGGAGGGGTCAAGAAATGAGAGAGATGGTGTGGGGAGGGGAGGAGCACAAAGAAAACCAGATAGAAGGTGACGAAAGACAATTTGACTTTGGGTGAAGGGTATGCAATATAATCAAATGTTAAAATAATCTGGAGATGTTTTCTTGGAACATATGTACCTTGATTTATCAATGTCACTGCATTAAAATTATTAAAAATAAGATTAAAAAAAAAGGTTGACTACCTCTGGTCTATACTATCTAATACAGCAGTCAATAGGCACAAGTGGCTATTTAAATTACAATTAATTAAAATGAAATAAAATTTAAAATTTATTTTTTATCATATTAGCCATATGTTAAAGGCTCAATAGCCACATGTTGGTAGTGGCCAGTGGACTGAACAGAGCAGGTATAGAGCATTTGCTGCAGAACAGAACGTTTTAATGAACAGTACTAGCCCAGCTGATATTGACGCTTCCTTCCAAATTGAATCTACATGCTTATAGCAAAAATATCTTAGAGACCAATTTGGTCCAAGTGAACCATACAATATCAACTTGAGAAACAACACAGAGAGGCCCTGTCTGGTTTGCTCAGTGGTTGAGCATCAACCCAGCATGTTGATGTCCTGGGTTCAATTCCCGGTCAGGGCACACAGGAGAAGAACCCATCTGCTTCTCTACCCCTCCCCTCTTGCTTCTCTCTCTCTCTTCTCCTCCCCATATTGCAGCCAAGGTTCGATTGGAGCAATTTGGTCCTGGGCCCTGAGGCCTCCACCTCAGGCACTAAAAAATGGCTCTGGTTGCAAACGGACCAAAGTCCCCAGATGGACAGAGCATTGTCACCCTAGTGGGCTTGCTGAGTAGGTCCCGGTCAGGGAGCATGTGGCAGTCTGTCTTTGCCCCACCCTTTCTCTCACTAAAAATTAAAAACAGAGAAATGAAAGAAGGAGAGAGAGAGAGAGAGAGAGAGAGAGAGAAAGGAAACAAAGCTGAGATCAGGCTCTAGGCTTCCTGCTGCATCCATCGCTGTGATCTGATGAGCCACTCGTGTTTTAATTCCAGTCTTCAAACCAACTCGTCTGTGAAATGAAAAGAAACCAAATGCCTGCATCCTCATCCAGCATTACTAACAAGGGAGGACCTAATGTGCAGCATAAATTTCCAAGGATGACAGCTCAGGAAAGAATTGCTGACATTCCACATTTGCCTGTGGAGCACAGCCCACACAGCAGGCTACTGGCTGTCTTGAGGACATTGAGGTGATTTTCTACCATTCTACACTGAAGGTATTGCCTAACAAATCAGTTGTGTGCTGGGGATGACAAGTCTGGCATAACCTGGCCTGCCACTGTGGACCCTGGCCATACTCCAGAGAGCAATGTGCTAGGACTGGGAGCAGGAAGCAGAGGTCTTGCTGATGGCACCCACATGTCCTCTGGTGCCACAGCAAGCTGCCTGGGCTACACAGAGCAGCTTCATAAAACTAATGGGCTAGTCCTGAAGCTACACACAATGCTTGGCCCTGGCCAGCACAGGCCTCTGCCAGGGATCTGGCAAGCCATCAAAGCCTCTGCAGACAGAGTTCTCAAAAGTCCCCTCTGGTAAAAGCAGGAGGTAGGGGGAGGGGAAACTGTGGTATCATTGAAACCTGGAGCTTTTCCCCAACCTCTAGTGTCCTAAAAGAAACCTGATACAGATGTCTAGATCATTCCTTGTTCCCTCTTGAAATGCCACCAGGGCCCCATAGCTCTGAGCATGACTGTGGCCTCTTACAAGGTTGGGGTGCAGTCAGTCATGTGGTAGTTTCTCCACATGCTGTTAAGCCATCATCTGTGAGGTTAGATAGAAGGTGCAGGAGGTCACTGACATGTGATTCCTCTCCTCAAGGAATCCCACCTAATCTTTCTGGGACACAGCCAGGCTGGACACAATGCTCCCCACAAGCCAGGCTGGCTGCATTTGACAGATGTGCAGTAGGAGGCCAGCAGGGAGGCTGGAGGCCAAATCAGGTGAGGTGAGTGGAACAGTCACAGGTGCGGAAGACATAGGCATTTAAGGACCCCTGAAGCACAGCCTCAGTGACACTGGGCAGAACAATCTACAAGGAGCATTCAGAGGGTGAGGAGACAGAGGCAAAGGCTGCTGGCAAGTTGTGTTTTGTACACAAGTCAGAAGGGAGATATGGCCAGACTCCAGGCAGATCTGCTGCCTTACTGGGATCCCTGTTCTGGGAAGGGTGTGCTCATCACCCCCTCGGACACCCAAACACACCAAAGAGTGAGTGTGTTTATTAGAAGTATCTTGAGCCCAAAAGATAACAATAGCCATTTAGACCTTTAAAAATCCTTCCCTTCGGATTCTTTAGTTCTTCTAAGGTTTGCTGCTCATCACTTATGTTATCTGGATATTGTAAATCTCCCACGTGGAACAAAATGACAAGAATACACTGTTCCTGTAGAAGGAATGGAGAAAGCAGAGAATGGCAATGAAAATAGATGTATAAATGAACTTGACAGGATGTGGGTGTGAGCAGGGCTATGGAAGGGCCAGATGTATTCAACAAGGTCAGGGATCAAGTGCCTGAGAGCTCCTGTTCCAGCAGCTCTGTGCCTCCGTTATGGTCACAGAATGATCTCTCTTTGCCCAGCTTCACGAAGAGAGCCTATGTCTGCAGCACTGGGATAAACACCACTGGTCAGCAGATTTTGAAGCAAAGCCTATCCAGAATATTTTTCATATCCAGTCATCAGGGACACAGGTTGTTAAGTTTCCAAAAGAAGAAGAGAGAAAAGTGTGAGCTGAGAGGGTGTGTACAGACACACCCAAAACTGGACACAGACTGCATGACAAGAGTTACACCCTGCCTCTGCGGCAATGGGAGCATGGGGACTGGAGCACTGCAAACTATAGCTAAGGATAAAGAGATAAAGGCCTAACGACCCCATTTGTCCAGAACACAAGCAAATTCTCCTGCTGTGCCTCTGTCTTGTTATGTGTGGTCAAAGCAGAAATCACATGGCTGAAAAGTTATAAAAATAGCCTTTGCTCAGAGCTCTGTTTTCTAATTCAGTGAGGAGACAATGCAGGGTGTTTCCAAAGGCATCATCAGTCGCTTACAGAACTGGTGTTGACAGAAAATTCTCCCCAACTCACCAGATCACTGAATTCTGTAAGATAAAAACAGAACAGATAAATATTGATTTTATATGGCCACTATGCCCTTGCTTTTGCTGCTCCTTTTGGTTACCAATATTCCTGTCTTTAGCTCTCTGCCTTTCTTTTCTTTTCAAAAACACTAACTTACATTAGAAAATACCCCTCATACTGGTCTCTTCAAGGAAAACACAAGTCAATCTTCCACCATAATAAGAAAACTGTTGGAACTCAAAGGTTGGGTAGGGAATAATCTCCTGTTTCTAACACCATCTTCTCAGTCTCTAGGTTTACCCCTAGTGTGCTCAGTATTCAGCTAGAAGGTCTGCAAAGCTGAGTTAAGGGTGAGAAGATGGGTGGCATGGGCAAAATGACTTAGAACAGGAGGAAATCTGATGCAGAAAGCTGACATCCTAAACCCCTGTGGCTTAAATGGATCAAGAAGTGTGGGCAGTGGTTCAGCCCTGGCTGGTTGGCTCAGTGGTAGAGCGTCAGCCCAGCATGTGAAAATCCTGGGTTTGGTTCCCGGCCAGGGCACACAGGAGAAGGGCCCATCTGCTTTTCCATCCTTCCCCCTCTCCTTCCTATCTGTCTCTCTCTTCCCCTCCTGCAGCCAGGGCTCCACTGGAGCAAAGTTGGCCCCGAGCACTGAGGATGGCTCCATGGCCTCCACCTCAAGCACTAGAATGACTCTGGTTGCAACAGAGCGACGCCCCAGATGGGCAGAGCATCGCCCCCTTGTGGGCATGTCAGGTGGATCCCAGTCAGGCACATGTGGGAGTCAGTCTCTTTGCCTCCTCTCCGCCCCCACCCCCTGCTTCTCACTTAGAAAAATTATTTTTAAAAAGTGTGGGCAGGGCCTCTTAAACACAGAGAATGGGATGGGGAAAACCAGTCATGATTTCTTAAAAAAAAAAAAAAAAAAACAGAGAAAAAAGTTTGGGATAAATCCCTTTTCCACCTCCAGTATTATTGTTGTTTCCTACCCTGACTTCCATCAATTCACCTAATAGGAGATAGTTCCCAAATAAAGATTCCTGACCTCTACCCCAGATTACTGAATGAGATGCCTCAAGAGCTCCAGTACAGAATCCTGTTTTATCGATAGATGGCAAAAAGAGAAAGACATGTATCTCCCTCAAATAAATCACTAGCCTGGTGACAGTGACAATCTGAAATTGTTGCTATTCAAGTAAAGACTAGTTTGGCAAAATGCTATGTTTTTCTTCAAAATATATTTAGGTGCTAATCTGACATTTCTCTGTGTGTCCTCTTTTTATACTCTTCTTTATCCCAGTGTAACATACACTCCTCGATGTAGTCCTTTCAAGTCAATCTTCATCGCTCAGTTTTTTTTTCCTTCATTTTCCTTAGGCAGATAATCAGAGTACCTGTCAATCCACTAGGCAGGAAATCATTCAGAAGAAACATTGAAAATAAAGGAGTTGCCTGCTCTCCTGAGAGATGCAAAAAAGAAAGGTTAAACAACGCCACCCCTGCTGTCCAGGACTCCATGCATATCTGTCTCTGATATAAATACAGAGGCTCTGAATGGCATGTGTGGGCACTTAAACTGTGGAGCAGCACTACTCCCAGCATGGCAAAATTCAGCTGCCTTTTCTTATCATAGGGACTCAATGCTTGTTCACATCATAAAGGTTCTCCTCATCTAGATCCAGGAGAAAAATTAAGATGGATTTAATTTTCTTCCTGAGAATAAAAACCAGCAAAGTGACCTACACATCTGGGTTATGCTACAAAGAATACTATTTATGCGCACATCTTTTTATTTCTCCAGCTCAGTCTTTTATGCTTAAACAGGGCTGGAGAGGGTGGTTGAAAGGGTTCAGAAAAAGCTGAAAAAGCACTTCCTGAAATGCTTACTTCCTGATTGGAGATATCCTCTGTGGATTTAAAGTCAGACTTTATGTCTGCACGGAGGAGACAGGTGCATTCACTGCTCCTGTGCAAACTGCCAGACTTCTGCTCTTCCTCCTGCTGGATCTTCCCAAGGAGCAAAAGTAGAGCAGCAACCCCAAGGAGTAGTGTGAATTCCCTCATAGCCAGTTGCTGTGACACACCGCTATTTTCCTCTGCTTTTGGGCACCATGTAAAGTCCAGGCCTCCCCCCTTAGCAATTGTTTCCTCCACAGTCTGGAGCCACATATTCTGTGGTGGCCCAGTGATTGCGCAGGGCAGATCTGCACCCAAAACAGCTGTGTGTTGTTTGCAGCTAAAGAGAAGTTGAGTGGGAAAATATAATTGGGAGCTTCCTCTTGAGCTCATTATTTGGAAGAGAAACAAGAAGTGACTCAAGATTCAAGAAAATGTTGCCTATGTCTGCAGAGCTCTCTTCATACCTTGTCCTGGATGGGTGGCTTGCTTTCAAAGTCAATGCAGTCCTGTTTTTTCTTTCTCTTTTAGAATTAGGTTACAAGAGGTTTCATTGTTGGGTCGGGGTTTTTTCCTCTAAATGCAGGTTGCTCAGAGAACTTACCTCAAACAATATTCTCCACTAGTTGCCTTGAGTGTACTGGCCTCATTCTAATCCAAATTTATTTTGTATCAATGTCATGATAATGCAATGAAAATAAAGCTGGATTGCCCCCTTCCCCTCTAACAAGTTTGTTTTTTGTTTCTAAATCTGAATGAAGATTTAGATCATTGTGCTAAATAGCATAAATTTGTGACTACATTTGATGTTTACAACAGTTCTGCAAGACAAGAATCATCACTGCAACTTCACACATGGAGAAACTGAGGCATGATCATAGAGCTTAAATTAATTGCTTAAAGTCTCTGATCTTAGGTAGTGGGCCTGGAAATTGATCCCAGGACATCTGATTCCAATGTAAATAGTAAGTACAATACACTATAGATCACCACTATAATAGAAAGAATAGGAAATATGGCATACTCTATTTCCTGTCCCTCTTAGAGATAATCAAAATAAATGACTAGCTTCTTCAAATTTTCTTCATTCAAAAAATTCAGAAAAGAGAAATAAGTCAATATTTTCCAAGAAATATACACTCTAAGTCATCATCTAGACTTGTGGGTGGGTGTGTGCATGTGTGTGTGCTCATATTCACACATTCACATACTCAATGAGGATGAGAACTGATTACCATATTTCCCCATGCATAAGATGCTCCCATGTATAAGACACACCTTAATTTTGGGGCCCAAAATTTGAAAAAAAAAAGTATTACATAAAGTTATTGAACTCAAGTTTTATTTATCATAAAATTCATACAACTCATCATCACTGTCAAAACTCCCATCTATTAGCTTGTCCTCATCTGTATCTGATGATGAATCACTATCTTCAACAATGAGCACAAAAACAAGCATGAAAAAGTGGGAAATGCAAGTAAAAAAATCTTCAACCTCTGTATAAGACACACCCAGTTTTTAGACCCCAAATTTTTCCCAAAAATGTGCATCTTACACATGGGGAAATATGGTATATTCTTTCACTCCATGTCCATAAAATATCTACCAAGAAACACCCAGGCTGCTGTTATTTTTCTGTTCCTTTCTTTAAATTCCAGTGGAAGAGTAAAAACTTATTTTAAAGTGCCAGAAGTGGATAGATTATACACAATTCAGCCCTAAGAGTCTGTCTAATTAATGTACTGGCCCGTATTTTTCACATTTTATGGGACAACAGGGAAAATTGTGGAGAAGAGTCAATTTGCAGCTGTGTTCTTAATTACGCTTTCTCTGTGAAAGGAGGCAAATTTTTCAGCAAGCGACTGCAGCTTCAGTCATGAGGCAGGAAGACCCGGTGTTTACAGCAGATAATTGAATGCCATAATGGTCCCAGATCCCAAGGTGGATGGAGCAGGCACCTCTCTATGAGGCCTGGACAAGCCACTTGACTCCTTTGTGCCTCAGTCAAGCCTGCTGCCAAAGTGTGTTCAAGCAGCAGGAGCTGATGGGAAAACAGATGCTAGATGTGGGTAGAAGTGCCCTGGGTAATTATATTCCCCCAAGTCACTGTCACTTGCAAAATAGTAGAGTTCAAAAGTTCCTGCCTGCGTTGAATGTCTTTGAGCTGTTCCACTATCACACACTGGGTAGTTTATGCCATCTTTGAAAGAATAGTAGAAAACCCTGGTATATCTATACTGACAGGGACCAGACATAGAAGGAAAGAATGGCAGACCATTAGTTCAACATAGTTGGGCAACAAATGCAACTTTATTTTTCTGTTACTGAACTTAGCTCCTTCTAAAATTCCTACTCAGGTGATTAAAGTGAACATCACCAGTAAAGGAACAAATAGAAATTGTATAGCACTTGACAGGATGCAATGAAAAGAACACAAAATCATATCATGACATTCCTGCCAAAAAATACATCAACTTTTTTTTTCATAAAGAAACATTGAACAAACCCAAATAAGGAGTATCCTAAAAAAGAAACCTGCCAGTAATCTTTTTTTATCTTATTTTTATTAATTTTAATGCAGTGACATTGATAAATCAGGGTACATATGTTTTGGGAAAACATCTCCAGATTATTTTGACCTTTGATTATGCTGCATACCCCTCACTCAAAGTCAAATCATCCTCCATCACCTTCTATCTGGTTTTCTTTGTGCCCCTACCCTCCACCCACTCCCTCCCTCTTCTTCCTCACCCCTTCCCCAACCCTCCACCCCACTCCCTGTTACCATCACATTCTTGTCCATGTCTCTGAGTCTCATTTTTATGTCCCATCTATGCATTGGTTCATAACATTATACGGAGTGAAATAAGTAAACCTGCCAGTAATCTTGAAAAGTCAAGGTCAAAGATTGACTGAGGATTCCAAGTGAAAGTAGACTCAAGGAACATGACAAATGTGATGCATAATTCTAAACTAAATCTTTTAGTGAAAAAGGACACTATTAGGACAATCAGTGAAATTTAAAGGGGTCAGAGAATCAGATGGAGATAATATATCAATGTCGAGTTTCTAATTTTGATGACTGTGTTGTGGTTCTGTAGAACAATATTCTTTTTGTAGATAACCAAACCTAAGTGTTTTAAGATGGTAAAGCCCAACTAAGCAATTTGCACTGAAAAGGGTTTAAGCAAAAATAGTTCCTTGATTCTTGTAGTTATTCTGTAAGTTTGAAATTATTTTAACATTAAAAAATATTAAGCTAAAACAGAAAAAATAGAATATGATGTATATAAATAAAAGAAATAGCCTATGCATAGGAGAAAAAAGAACTAGAAGTAGTGTACAATGGATACAAAAAGACAACCACTGTATTGTATGATTTCACTTATATTTGGAACCCAAAACAGTCATACATACAGAAGCAAAGAGTAGTATGGTAGTTAGCAGGGCTGTAGAAGAGGGAATAAGGAGGAGATGGTCAAAAGATCCAAAGTTTGGGTTATACGGGTCAAATAAGTTTTGGAGATCTACTAGATAGCACAGAATCTCTAACTAACAATATGGTATTGTATACTAAAAATTTGTTATGAGTTGTGTTATGTTGTGTTCTTACCACACATACTAAAAAATTATATTAATAACAAAGAAGGTAGGAGGAAACCTCAGGAGGTGATGATTGTGTCTATGTCTATATTAGTGGTGGTGATGATTGTAAGAGTGTGTATGTATCCTCCAGCTCACTGAGTTGTATATATTAAATATGGACAGCATTTTACATGTCAATCATACCTCAATAAAGTGGTTAAAAAAAACCTAGAACTAGCCCACAGTTGTCTCCAGGCATGTGTATGTGATAAGTCATCAGTCCTATTGCTCCATCAGGATTAAAAAGCCTCTTGAACATAACTAAAACAAGAATAAAGGAGATCTAGAGAACCAAGGACCAAAGAAAGTAGCTTACTTAACTTACTTATAGCATGAACAGGATACACCATTGCATTATTTTAAAGAGATCTAACTTATCCAGCATCATGTATTAGAAATACAAACACAAATGTAAATCTATAATATTAAAATGTGCTGTAATAATGGCTCAAATCATTATCACTATTATTTTTCAACCAGAAACAAAATCAATTAAAATGATTTTAATATCTCGTTTCTTTAGCCAAATAAAAAGCAGTAAAATTAGTCATAATGAAGTTAATTAACTTTTCATCACAGGACTGGTAGTGGCAATCTGACTTCTATTTATTTGCATAACCTCTATATCTGAAAGACCTTAATTATATACGTAGCTCATGCAAGTCAAACCCAGGCCAGTTCTCACGTCTATTACCACAGAAAGAACTTCAAATTACTTTCTATGGCTGAATAAAGAACTTGCCTGAAAACTGCTGACCCAGAACTTTTTCTTTCCTAATGGTAACAAAATTGAAACAGTTCCAGTAGAATGATCAAGGAGACAGAAAAAATAAATTAATAAAGTATAATATAGTGGTTAAGAGCACAAAGCCTAGAGTCAGACTTCTTATCTATAAATACTGGCTCTACCACTACAGAGCTGTGTAAGCTTGAGGAAGTTACTTAACTTCTCTGTGTTTCAGGCTTCTCATTTATAAAGGAAAGATAATAGTATCTACTTTATAAAGCTATTGCAGGATTTTATGGATTGTTTTAAGCTAAGTACTTCAAACTTAAATTGGCATATAAGTGACCAATGGGTGTCAATCATATTCAAATAGTTATTATTTATCCCTTTCTTATGTGGTAGAACCACTGATTCCAAAACAAAGTCTTGTGAGTTATTCAGGTTCTTCATCACTTTGTAGCCAAGTATCCCAATAGACACTTGTAAATCCATAGATTTAAATAGACACCAGTAATAGCAAATTATACTCAGAGCAGGCTCATTTCATTGCCTTAACTTATATGACTAGTTGTGTCCAAGCCAGAAACCGAAGTTGGTCTAGTGAAAAAAAAAATTATACAAATTGTTACACAAAAAACATTCAAATTATACTGTGTGTGTCTAGCTAATCTGAATAGCATCTAACCATTTTAACCAATAAAGCTATTAAAAACAGACTATTCCATTTATAGTACCTTTTTTTAAAAAAAGCAATACTATAGGCTTCCCAGGATACTTTAACATTGATCTCAGCTACTGGTGGGAGTAGTATTTTAAATTCAACATAGATATGCTCTTCCTCAACTACAAAACTCCAACAGGAGAATGAAAATGACAGAAGCTTGATGAGATTTGGTAATCTCATGCACACTAAAGTGGAGAACTTTTATTCTCAAATATTCTTATAAAACTGTTCTATCACAAACCCCTTATTAAAAATTCTTTGATAGCCAGTTTTCTCCTGAAAACGTCCAAAGCCCTAAGAATCCCTTTACTTCCCTTCCCTGAAACATGGTAAGTTCTTAAGACATTTGTACCTGTTGTTGCCTCAGTCTTCAATGCTCTTCCAATGGCTTCTTCAAATCTCTCAGGTGACTTGGTTACATAAAGTAGGAACCTCCTAATATACTTTGTATCATACTTATTTTTTACGTCCTCATCATCACTCAGATAGCAAATATTCTTTCATATCATCTGCATCATGTGTTTTTTTTCCTTTCTTTTTTTTTAAACTGCATTTTAATTTTATTTTTTTAATGGGGTGACATCAATAAATCAGGATACATATATTCAAAGATAACAAGTCCAGGTTATCTTGTCGTTCAATTATGTTGCATACCCACCACCCAAAGTCAGATTGTCCTCTGTCACCTTCTATCTTGTTTTCTTTGTGCCCCTCCCCATCCCCCTTTCCCTCTCCCATTCCCCCCTCCCCCCCGTAACCACCACACTCTTATCAATGTCTCTTAGTTTCGCTTTTATGTCCCACCTACGTATGGAATAATGCAGTTCCTGGTTTTTCTGATTTACTTATTTCGCTTCATATCATGTTATCAAGATCCCACCATTTTGCTGTAAATGTTCTGATGTCATCATTACTTATGGCTGAGTAGTATTCCATAGTGTATATGTGCCACATCTTCTTTATCCATTCATCTATTGATGGACTTTTTGGTTGTTTCCATGTCCTGGCCACTGTGAACAATGCTGCAATAAAAATAAGGCTGCATGTGTCTTTATGTATCAATGTTTCTGAGTTTTTAAAAAAAAAAATAAATAAATAAATAAACTCAACTCATCATATGTTTTTTAAAACTAAGAATAATCCTTAAGATAAATGATTCTCTTTTCTATATCAAAATGAAAATAATGAGGAACCAAGATGGCAGAGGAGTAGACAGATGCACAGACTCCCAGCTCACACCACCAAACTGGATTACAAATTAATTTAGGAACAATCAGCATGAAAAACTAACTTTAGATTAAAAGAACAGGTCTCAAAAACTAAGGAGCAAAGAAGAAGCCGTACCAAGCCTGGTAGGGAGTGCTGAGCTGCAGTGGGTCACCCCTGCTTCCAGGAACAAAGGTGGGGTGAGACTGAGAGCCCAAAAAAGCTCTCATTACAAGGAGAAGAGCAGAAAATATCACTCACAGTCACTTGCCTGGGGAACTGGGAATGAGGTGAGCTGAGAAGGCTGGTCTGTCTTCCAAAAGAAAAGTAGGGAGAGAAAGACAGACCATGATGGGCAGAGGAATGCATGGGATGACCTGAGAAGCTAACTCATTCAGTGCAGAGGCAGCCATACCTGGGGAAGGGGTTGAGCCCTCAAACTAAGCACAAGCCTAATGTGGTTCTGGGTGACCCACATCCAGAAAGCTCTCCAGCTCCAATCAGAGCAACAAGACAGAGCTAAAAACAGGAAGTGGGGAGAAGGGGCAGTAACTCAGGTCTCCATGGAGATCTGAGATGCATATACCCCTACTGAAGCAGAGAAAGCACTCTGCACCCAGAGAGAAGCTGGTGCAGATCAGGCCTTCAGATTTTCAGGTTACACCCATCACATTCCTGGATGCAGCTCCAAATAAGTCCCCTGCTCAGATCAGTAAAAAAGACTATCACTGAGTTAAGAAAACTGAGAAGAAACAAACAAATCAAGACTTCAAAGAGGCTCTACTAGGTGAGGAGATCACAGCTAGAAGAAGCCTACAAGTCATAGAGAATAATGAGTAGGAAGAGAAGCATAAGTTATATGCTTCAACAAGATAAATCCTCTGATAAAGTCTTGGATGAATCAGAAGTAATCAAATTACCAGATGCAGAGTATAAAATAATGATTTCTAGGATGCTTAGAGATCTCAAAGCTACAATGGATGGACTTAATGAACACTTCAGTAAAAAAAAATGAAAGCATCAAAAAGGACATAGAAATCATAAAAAAGAATAAGACAGAAGTGACAAACACAATATCAGAAATGATAACTACACTGGAAAGAATTAAAAGTAGGATAAATTAGCAGAGGATCAAATCAGCGACTTAGAGGACAAGATAAGTGAAAGCACAGAAGAGGAGCAGCATAAGAAAAATAGACTCAAAAAGTCTGAGGAAACTCTAAGAGAGCACTGTGACATCCTAAAGAGAAACAACATCCTCATCATAGCAGTTCCTGAAGAAGAAGAGAAAGAACAAAGGTTAGAGACTTTGTTCAATAAAATCATAGCTAAAAACTTCCCTAAATTGATGCAAAAAAGTCACACAAGTTCAAGAAGCACAGATAATTTCACTAAAGAGAAACCCAAATAAATCTAGACCAAGACACATCATAATTAAAATACCAAAGCTAAGAGATAAAGATAAAATATTAAAAACTGCTAGAGAAAAAAAGGCTATCAACCACAAAGGAGCCCCCATAAAAATGACATCTGACTTCTCAACAGAAACACTTGAGGCCAGAAGGGAATGGCAAGAAATATTCAAAGTAATGCAGAACAAGTGCTTACAACCAAGACTACTTTATCCAGCAAGGCTATCATTTAAAATTGAAGAAGAAATAAAAAGCTTCCAGACAAAAAAAAAAAAAACACAACAAAAAACAAAAAAATTCAAGGAATTCATTATAACCAAACCAATGCTACAAGAAATGTTAAGAGGCCTGTTGTAAACAGAACAAAGGGGCAAAAGAATACAGTAAAAGAGGAATATACCTTTAAATAAGAAAATGGCAATAAACAACTACATATCAATAATAACCTTATATGTAAATGGATTGAATTCTACAAGCAAAGACATAGGATAGTTTAATGAATAAGAAAACTGGACCAGTACAAATGCTATCTACAAGAGACACACCTCAAAACAAAAGATAAACATAGACTAAAAGTAAAAGGTTGAAAAAAATATTTTATGCAAATGGAAATGAAAGAAAAGCTGGGCTAGCAATACTTATATTAGACAAAATAGACTTTAAAACAAAAAAGGTCACTACATAATGATAAAGAAAGCAATCCAACAGGAAGAAATAATCATTATAAATATATATGCACCTAATATAGGAGCACCTAAATATATAAAGCAGATTTTGAAGGACATAAAGAAAGAGCTCAACAGCAATACTATAATGGTAGAAAATTTCAATAACCCACTAACATCAATAGATAGATCTTCAAGAAAGAAAATTAACAAAGAAAAAATAGAATTAAGGAATACACTAGATCAACTAGATTTAATAGATATCTTCAGAACCTTCCACCCTAAAGCAGCAGAATATACATTCTTTTCAAGTGCTCATGGTACATTCTTTAAGATAGAACACAGATTAGGGCATAAAACGAGTCTCAACAAATTTAAGAAGATTGAATCCATATCAAGCATCTTCTCTGACCACAATAGCATGAAACTAGAAATCAACTACAATAGGAAAACTGAAAAACACTCAAACACTTGGAAATTAACCAGCATGTTATTAAACAACAAATGGGTCAATAATGAGATCAAGGAAGAAAAAAAAATTCCTTGAAAGAAATGAAACTGAGCATACAAAAACTCAAAATCAGTGGGACACAGCAAAAGCAGTCCTGAGAGGGAAGTTCATAGCTTACAGGCATACCTTAACAAGCTAAAAAAAAAAAAGCTGAAAAAACAACTTAATCCTGCAACTAAAAGAACTAGAAAAAGAACAGCAAGTAAAGTCTAGAGGAAGTACAAGGAAGGAAATAATAAAGATCAGAGCAGAAATAAATGACATAGAGACTAAAAAACAATAGAGAGGATCAATGAAACCAAGAGATGGTTCTTTGAAAAAGTAAACAAGATCAATGAACCCTTAGCCAGACTCACCAAGAAAAAAAGAGAAATGACTCAAATAAATAAAATTTAAAATGAGGGTGGAGAAGTAACAACAGACACAGAAGAAATACAAAGGATTGTAAAAAATATACTATGAAGAACTGTATGCCAAAAAATTAGACAACCTAGGTGAATTGGACAAATTCCTTGAAAAATGTAATCTTTCAAATATCAATCTAGAAGAATCAAAAAACCTAAATAGATTGATTACAACAAATAAGATTGACACCATTATAAATAAACCCCCAAAAAACAAAAGTCCTGAGTCAGATGGCTTCATGGGCAAATTTTACCAAACATTTAAAGAAAAACTAACTCCAATCCTTCTCAAGCTATTTCAAAAAATTCAAGAAGAGGGAAAACTTCCAAGCTCCTTTTATGAGGCGAGCATAATTCTGATTCCAAAACCAGGCAAAGACAACACAAAGAAAGAAAACTATAGGCCAATATTCCTGATGAATTTAGATGCTAAAATTCTCAACAAAATATTAGCAAACCAGATCCAGCTATATATGAAAAAAATCATACATCATGATCAAGTGGGATTTATTTTGGGGAGGCAAGGCTGGTACAATATTCACAAATCAATTAATGTAATTCATTACATAAACAAAAGGAAGGACAAAAACCATATGATAATATCAATAGATGCAGAAAAAGCTTTCAATAAAATCCAGCACCAATTTATGATCAAAACTCTCAGCAAAGTGGAAATACACAAAACATAACTCAACATGAGTAAGGCCATCTATGACAGACCCACAGCCAACATTATATTCAATGTGCAAAAGTTAAAAGCAAGCCCCTTAAAATCGGGAACAAGACAGGGTATGCCCCCTTTCACTACTCTTATTCAACATAGTTCTGGAAGTCCTAGCCACAGCAATCAGACAAGTAGAAGAAATAAAAGGCATCCAGATTGGAAAAAAAGAAGTAAAACTATTATTATTTGCTGATGATATGATACTGTACCTAGAAAACCCTAAAGTCACAGTCAAAAAACTACTGGACCTGATAAATGAATTCAGCAAGGTGGCAGGATATAAAATTAATACTCAGAAATCAGAGGCATTTTTATACACCAACAATGATCTGTCTGAAAGAGAAATGAAGAAGACAATTCCTTTCAATATTGCAACCAAGAAATTAAAATACCTAGGAGTAAATTTAACCAAGAAGATTAAAGACTTGTACTCGGAAAATTATAAAACATTGATAAAAGAAATCAAGGAAGATCCAAAGAAATGAAAGCATATACCGTGTTCATGGCTAGGAAGAATAAACATCATTAAAATGTCTATATTACCCAAAGCAATTTATAAGTTCAATGCAATTTTTATTAAAATACCAAGGCATACTTTAAAGATATAGCACACATATTCCAAAATTTTTTCTGGAACCAAAAAAGAATACAAATAGCCTCAGCAATCTTGTAAAAAAAAAAAAAAAGTTGGTGGTATCACACTTTTGAACATCAAGTTATACTACAAGGCCATTGTACTCAAAACAGCTTAGTACTGGCATAAGAACAGACATATAGATCAATAGAACAGAACAGAGAACCCAAAAATAAACCCGCACCTTTATGAACAATTGATATTTGACAAGGGTGGTGATAGCATACAATGGAGTAAAGACAGTCTCTTTAACAAATGGTGTTAGAAGAATTGGTCAGCTACCTGCAGAAAAATAAAACTAGACCACCAACTCACACCATTCACAAAAATAAACTCAAAATGAATAAAACACTTGAATGTAAGTCATGAAACCATAAGCATAGTAGAGAAAAACATAAGCAATAAGCTCTCCGACATCACTCACAGCAATATATTTGCTGATTTATCACTATGTGCAACAGAAATAAAGGGCAGGATAACAAATGGGACTATATCAAACTAAAAAGCTCTGCACAGCTAAAGACATCATAAACAAAATAAAAAGGCAAACCACACAATGGGAGAACATATTTGACAATACGTCTGATAAGGGGTTAATAACCAAAATTTATAAAGAACTTGTAAAACTCAACACCAGGAAGACAAACAATCCAATCAAAAAATGGACAAAAGAAATGAATAAACACTTCTCCAAAGAGGATGTACAGATGGCCAATAGATATATAAAAAAATGCTCAACATCACTAATCATTAGAGAAATGCAAATTAAAACCACAATGAGATATCTTCTCACGTCAGTCAGAATGGTGCTCATCAACAAAACAACACAAAGTGCCAGCCAGAATGTGGAGAAAAAGGAACCCTCCTGCACTGCTGGTGGGAATGCAGACTGGGGCAGCCACTGTGGAAAACAGTATGGAGATTCCTCAAAAAATTCATAACTGAACTGCCTTTTGACCCAGCCACCCCACTTTTAGGAATATACCGCAAGAATACCATAGCACAGTTTGAAAAGGAGAAATGCACCTCCATGTTTACAGCAGCATTGTTTACAATAGCCAAGGTTTGGAAACAGCCCAAGTGTCTGTCAGTGGATGATTGCATTAAAAAGCAGTGGTATATATACACAATAGAATACTATGAGGTCATGAAAAAGGATATATTATTTTTTGCGATATGGATGAAACTGAAAACTATTATGTTAAGTGAAATAAGCCAGGCAGAAAAATAAAAATAAAATATGACCTCACTCATATGAGAAACCTGACAAACAATATGAACTGAGGAGTGGAATAGAGATAGAGGTGGGATCAAAGGATCCAGAAGGAAAGTGAACAGAAGGCAAAGGGATGAGCATCCGCTCGGTGCTGCATCAGCGTGTGGCAAAGCAACTGCTCTAACCTCGGGAGTTTCTCCTACCTCAATCATGGCGATGGGTCATTCTGAGAGGTCAGGAAGCAGGAGGTGCATCAGTGACTCAGTTTTCTGGTGCTGAGATTGGAGTTTTCTCCCAAACTCTCCCTAGCCTATGACTGGTGCTTCTACCTCATGGGCGACTCAGTGGAAACTGCCCGAAGAGCAGGCAGACCATACCTCTGAATCTTAGAGGCCACACCCACTGGACTCCTGAGGCCACAACCTACTGAAGTCTGTGAAAATAGTCTGGACAGATTGACACCTGGGGGCAAGTGGTAGAACCACACCCACCACTGTTTCTAATCCCTGAATTGCTGCAGTCACTAGACTCTAGCAGAGGCTTTTTCAGGAACTGAGCCCAACAAGCAGCCAGAGGCTGCAGAAGGCAGGACCCAGGAAACTTGGCCTTTTAAGTGAATATTCCCCCAGGCCCAGTGGGGGTAAAGCCTGTCTAGGTATGCAGCTTGGCATTTCCATGTATACCTAGGCCCAGCAGAGGCAGCCAGAAACTCTGGATTGTTTGTAGCTCCAAGAATGTTGCTGAGGGCCAGTCATGGGCAGTGTCTCTCACTGGTCTGCCAAGGAGGTCCAGGGCTGGCACATCCAGGGGTCAGCTGCAAAAAGTATCAGTTCAGAATATAACAATCCTTTCTTAAAGGTTTTATTTATTTATTTTAGAGAGGAAAGAGAGAGAGAGAGAAGGGGGAGGAGCAGGAAGCATCAACTCCCATATGTGCCTTGTCTGGGCAAGCCCAGGGATTCAAACCAGCAACCTCAGTGTTCCAGTGTGATGTTTTATCCACTGTGCCATCACAGATCAGGCCCATAACAGCCCTTGCTAGAGTGGTATCCTAAGGAAAAGCTCCTCACACCTGGCCCAGCTGAGATGAGTTCTACTCTCTGTGATCAGCACCAGTACAGCAGCTTATGTGAATTGGATAGGGTAGAGCTTCACAGTCAGCCAGCATGGGCACTGGATATTCTGCCCTGCAGGGCTAGATACCACACAGGAAAATAAAAGAGGCTTGGAGCATGGACATTTAATGTGTGGATTCCTGTGAGTCTATCGTTGGATCCGGTCAAGAGGCTTAGCCACTTTCTGGGGGGCACAGTAAGCCCCAGAAGAGGACTCTCTCACTCTCCCTCCTTGATACCAGGGTCTCACCAGCTGAAAGAACTTCTGCAGAGGGGACTGTTAGCCTCACTCAATCTGAACCTACTGCTCATCTTGGTGGGGAGAAATAAAATTTGAGTATCCAGCAGTGGCTGAGGGATAAGGCTTTAGAGTAGGGGCCACATTCCCCATATTGAGCTCCTGACCAAGAGACTCCTGAAGTAGGGGGTCCCACTAATGTTGTATTCATGACCTAGGCTACCCTAACCCACCAAGCATGCAACCTGTAGAGGGGTTGTTTGGGTGAGGCCAATCTGAGCCTACACTATAGTCTTACTATAGAACACTCTGTGGAAAGACCAGACAGCTGCAAGAGGTGTGGAGAAGCTGAAAAGTGGAGACAAATCTTACAGAGCTTGAGGCTTTTATAGACCTGCTGTCATCTCTAAGCAAGAGGAAGCTAATCCTTATACAAAGGCTGGCCCCTCTGACACTACCCAGGCACAGAAAATGCAGACACAAACAGCAAAAAGTATAGTAGCTGCAGACAGTTAGCCCACAGTGGATTATAAACAGCTGATGCCAAACAAAGAAGAACTAGAGCCAACACAACTGGTAGTGGGTGGCAGACATCACCAACCCTAGACTCAGCTATCTACACAAACAGCATGCCCACAGGTGGAGTCTAGCAGGCACCAGACATTGTGGAGAATAAATATGTCCAACAGGACTGACATTGCACAGTGTGTAATACCCATGATCAAGGTTGATGCTAGAGCCAGCCCGCCTGAAGGTAAAACCGTACCCATGAAAAGACCAACTGTATCTAATACTCACATACAACAGAAAGGAAAATAGTAGCCTCAAGAAGCATTCATAGAACAAGAAAAAGAGGTAGCCTGGAGGTCTATACCACCGAGTACAACTTCTTCATAAAGACATCACAAAATTTTCAAAGTCAGAAAGCACTACCTTATACTCAGGCAAAATAGACAGAGAGAGAAATGCGACCCAAATGAATCAACAAGAGACATCCCTAGAAAAAGAAATAAATAAGATGGAAATGACCAAACTACCAGAGGCAGAGTTTAAAATAATGATTTTTAGAATGCTCAAGGATCTTAGAGTAATAATAGATGGACATAATGAGCACCTAAAAAAAGAGATAGCAAGCAACAAAAAGGACATTAAAATTATAAAAAAGAACCAGTCAGAAATGACAAACACAATATCAGAAATGAAGACAGCACTAAAAGGAATCAAAAGCAGGCTGGATTAAAGAGAATAGAATCAGCAATTTAGAGGACAAGATAAATAAAAGCATGGAAGCAGAGCAGTAAAAAGAAAAGAGGATTAAAAAGACTGAGGAAACTCTAAGAGAGCTCTGTGACAACCTAAAGAGGACCCATTTCCTCATCATAGGGGTTCCTGAAGAAGAGGATAAAGAACAAGAGATAGAGAACCTGTTTGAAAAAAATTACAGCTAAAAATGTCCCTGAATGGATGAAGGAAAAAGTCACACAAGTTCAAGAGGCACAGAGAGTCCCATTAAAGAAAAACCCAAGAAGACATATACCAAGACACATCAAAATTAAAGTGCCAAAGTTAAGAAACAAAGAAAGAATACTAATAACTACAAGAAAAAAGCAGTTAACTACCTACAGATGAGCCACCATAAGGATAACATCATACTTCTCAACAGAAACACTTGAGGCCAGAAGGAAGAATAAATCTAGAAAAAGAGAATTGTATATTTACAGAATAAAATGGCAATAAATTAATACATATCAATAATAACCTTAAGTTTAATTAGATTAAATGCTCCAATCAAAAGACATAGGGTAGCTGCATGGTTAAGAAAACAGGACCCAAATATATGTTGTCTACAAGAGACATATCTAAGAACAAAAGATACACATAGACTGAAAATGAAGATATGGAAAAAGTGTGTCATGCAAATGGAAATGAAAAAAAGCTGGGGTAGCAATACTTATATGTGAAAAAAATAGCCTTATAATCAAAGGTAGAGCAAGAAATAAGAAAGTTACTACATAATAAAATTGGAAGCAATCCATCAGGACAATATAACCATTGTAAATATTTATGGACCTAATATAGGAGCACCTAAATATATAAAGCAGATTTTGATGGACATAAAAATTAAGATCAACAGCAATACCATAATAGTACGGGATTGTAATACCCTGCTAAATCAATGGCTAGATCATCCAGACAGAAAATTAACAAAGAAACAGCAGCCTTAAATGACATACTAGATCAAGTGGATTTAACTGACATCTTCAAAACCCTTCACTCCAAAGCAGCAGAATATACATTATTTTAAGTGCTTAAGGTACATTCTATAAGATAGACCACATTTTAGAACACAAAACAAGTCTCAATAAATTTTAGAACAAGATCAAGGAAAAAATAAAAAATTTCCTTGAAACAAATGAAAATGAACATACAATAACTCAAAATTTATGGGACACAGAATCCATACATTACTTGAGAGAATATAAAATGATACAATCACTCTGACAGAGTTCTTTTCTAAACTAAAAATATACTTTTAATATGATCCTGCAAGTATACTCTTGATCATTTATCCCAGAGAAATCAACATTTATTTTCACAGAAAAACTTACACACAAATGCTTGTAGCAAATTTATTAATATTAACCAATAACTGGCAACTACCTAGCTGCTTTTAAAAGGATTCAAGGTTCAATAAACTGTGGTACAGCTATACCATGGAACACTATTCATGCAATAACTCAAATAAACATCCAAAAATTATGCTCGATAAAGAAAGTAAACCTCAAAAGAGTTCAAATTGCAAGATTCCATCTCTGTAACAATCATGAAATGACACAATTAGGGATATGAAGGCTAGATCAGTGGCTGCCAGAGGGTAGGAACAGCAGAGGAGATGAGTATGCCATTAAAAGGAACAGAAAGATGTCTCAGGACAACAGTACAGTTAGTTGAATATCTTAATTGTACTGGTGGTAACATGTGACAAAATTACATAGATCCACACACACAAACACACACAAAAAAAACCAGTATGTGTATCACTGATAATATCTAAACAGTCCCTGTGCACTGTGCCAATACCATATCGGTTGGGTATTGTTCTGTGGCTATATAGGATATTGGCATTAAAGATTTAGGAAGAGTGCATAGAATTTTATATATAGTTCCTTATAACCTCTTTTAAATCTATATTTCAAATTTAAAGTTAAATAAACTAATAAAACACCTTTGTTTTTTTTAATGTTTATATAAACTTTCTGTATATAGGAAAGTAAGAGCCTATTCTAAGTTCTCCATTCTGGAGCTTCTTTAATAAACGCGCATTTTCCTAACCATCCTAAGACCAATTTTTGCCCATTTAATTTGCCAACAATTTATTTCCCAAACAGTAAATGGCTGTGTAATGAAATAAAATTATTAGGAGACATACTTACATCTACTAAGAGTGTTTACAGGTTTGTGAAATGTAGCTGCACAGATTATATCAAGCCTAATGAACAAAATAGTCATTCCATTCATACTAATAATGAGATTCTATTATTTTAATAGCTTATGGCCCCCTTTAAGGGAAATAAGCTTTGAGATCAGGAGTGCTTCACCACCAGAGATTTTATTGGCTGAATTGGGGCCCTTTTAATACCAAATTGATGAATACCCATGGCAGACAATCTTATTAAGCTAGTTTGCATATTTATGAAGACCCAATAGCTTAATAAATTGTTATAGGGCAATGAAAGTTTACGGAGATCACTAGAAATATCAGAATACTACTCCAAAGACATAACAAAATTTAGTAATTCTCATTTAAATTCCAACCTATCTAAAATTAGAAACTAGTAGATTTTTTATTATTATAATTGGCCCTGTCTCACTCATAACAAAATTTAATTTTCTAACACAGTGTTCTGTTTAGCTAGTTACACTGACATCTTACCATGGACTATGGTGTAGTACTAGGAAATTAATTTAAGGGTTACTATTATAAAAGTTGACTTCTACTTTCTTTAGCTGTACCTATAAAAGTTGGGTATCACCTGACTGATGGCACAGTGGATAGATCATTGACCTGAAAAGCAGAGTTTCCAGATTTGAAACCCTGAGGTTGCTGGCTTGAGCATGAGCTCATCCAGCTTGAGCGCAGGCTAACCAGCTTGATCATGGGGTCGCTGGCTTGAGTGTGGGATCATAACATGATCCCATGGTCTCTGGCTTAAGCCCAAAGTTCAATGGCTTGAGCCCAAGGTCTCTGGCTTGAGCAAGGGACACTGGCTCAGATGGAAATCACCATTCAAGACATATATGAGAAGCAATCAATGAACAACTAAAGTACCACAACTATGAGTTGATGCTTCTCATTTCTTTCTCTTCTTCCCTTCTCCTTTCCTGTTTCTCTCTCTCTCTCTTTCTCTCTCACTCTTTCTCTTTCTCTCTCTTGCTCTCTCTTTATCTCTCTTAAAAAATAAAGTTGGGAACTATTGTGCACTATATGTGGAAATGCAGATTGGAGAGGCAACCATGGAAAGCAATATGGAGTTACCTCAAAAAAATTTAAAGTGGAACTGCCTTATGACCCAGCAGTTCCTCTTCTGAGAATATATCCAAGGAAAACCAAACTACATTAGTTCAAAAGAATGTATGCACCCTTATGTTCATTGCAGCATTATTTACAAAAGCTAAGATACAGAAGCAGCCCAAGTGCCCATAGTAGATGAGTAGACAAAAAAAGCTGTGGTATACAATGCAATACTATTCAGCTATAAAAAAGAAGAAAATCATACCTTTTGCAACAGCATGAATGGACCTGTAGGTCATTACACTAAGTGAAATAAGCCAGTCAGAGAGAAGCATCATATGATTTCACTTATATGTGGAATCTAATGAACAAAATAAACTAATAAACAAAATAGAAACAGACTCATAGATGCAGAGAGCAGACTGACAGCTGTCAAGGGGAGGGGAATTGGGAATCTAGGTAGAAAAGGTAAAGGGTTAAGCAAAGACATAGACAATAGACATAGACAATAGTATGGTGATTACCAGAGGGAGGGGGTGGGCACAAGAGGAGGTATAATAAGGTAGAGGGGGGACAAGTGGTGACAGGAGATGACTTGCCTTGGTGTGGTGAACACATGGTGCAGTGTACAGATGATCTGTTAGGGAATGGTACACACAAAACCTATGTAATTTTATTAACCAATGTCACCCCAATAAATTCAGTTTTTTAAAAAATATGCCAGACCAGGCAGGTGGTGGTGCAGTGACAAAGCATAGGACTGGGATGCAAAGGACACAGGTTCGAGACCTCGAGGTCACCAGCTTGAGTGCGGGCTCATCTGGCTTGAGCAAAAAGCTCACCAGCTTAGACCCAAGGTTGCTGGCTTGAGCAAGGGGTTACTCGGTCTGCTGAAGGCCCGCAGTCAAGGCACATATGAGAAAGCAATCAATGAACAACTAAGGTGTCACAACAAAAAAACTGATGATTGATGCTTCTCATCTCTCTCTGTTGCTGTTCATTTTCCCTGTCTATCCCTCTTTCT